>NC_061514.1:310785299-310826667 GCF_022539505.1 Lolium rigidum
GATTTCTATTTTCGTGCCCTCGGTTCCTTAGTTGTGCTCACTTTTCCCCGGCACCTTAGTTTTTCCTCGAGTTTTCCCCAAGACCTTGTACGAAACCATCACGAATGCTGTAACGGCCGGTTGCCCGACGGTTGACCGTTATCTTCGACTAGTGGGGCCACGTAGAGCCCGCAAAGACACGTCGGACCATCCATCTTTGTTTGACCGTAAGCATCGCTGTATCCCTGACCAAAACACGCACGAGTGGGGCTTCGGTATATCGAATGACAAGTGGGCCATGGCGCTGATACAAGGGGCAATCACGGGTAGGAATAGATTTTTAAACGGAGCTCTACAGCGATGGCACGGAGGAGGTGGCCTGCGGAGTGCCGAGATGAGATCGACGTCCACAAAGAACTGCATGAGGCGAGACCAGACGCATTAGATAGATATGAACTAGACGCGTTTAACCATGCAAAGAAGAGAAGAAATGGTCAACGACATCGACGACTACCTCAAAACTTTGGCTGACCAGTGTCCGACACGAACGCGAGCAATGTAGAGAAAACTAGTGTCTCTCCTTTACGGCGTGTATAGATGGGTGCTAGAAGAGTGTGGTGGCGAAGGGAAAGACCTCGCGGTGGTCCGTGGCGTCCAACATAGCGGGCGGCGTGGCCGTGCCCACATCGGCGTGGATGCATGTTCGGCATTGGCATCGGCATGTACGTTCGGCATTGGCCTCGGTGGTATCTCCGGTGTGTCGGTGATCGAATGAGGGGACGGGATTGAGGGTGCATCCCGACGGTGACCTAGCGGTGGCGTCGAGCATAGCCGTTCGACCATGCCGATATCGGCATCGGCAAAGTTTGGAGGCTGTGGTGCTCGAATCAAGGAGGGATTTGTTTCTTGTACGCCAAAAGTGATTTGAAACAAGTTTCGTGTTGAAGGTTAGGTAACGAAAGTTTGTAACTAAGCCCAAAATTATACTAGCGCCATGGTGAGGTTCTTTTTGATAGAGCTATACGGTTGGGCAAACTTTTTTGACACTTTTTAGATAGGGTTCCTTGTTGTTACACGTATGGCATCATGTATGGCAAATTTGGGATCATTTGGAGATGTTCGAAAAAATCACTTTGCTTAAACGCATGCCGTTTCGTCTCACCTGAAACCAGCTTTTCTAACAAGGTGATTTATTCTACCTCCTCTAAATGACCTCAAATTTCATACGGCTGATCTTCTATACATAGATAGATAGATTGTTTCGTTTTTATATTTTTCGAACTTTTTATTTCCCTTTATAATATCCAATTGATTTTCGAGTCAAAACCTCGAAAAACAGCATCATGTATGGCATCATTTTTGCCATAAATTTCAAATTTTGTGAAACTTTCCCTTTTAGATATTCCTTGTTGTTATAGATATGGCATAATGTATGCCAAATTTGGTTAGGTCTCCATTGAAACCAGCTTTTGTAACAAGTTAGGTTTTTTCGACCTTCTCAAAAGGGATTTTTTTCTACCTTCTCTAAATGACCTCAAAAATCATACGGACGATCTTCTATACAAAGATAGGTAGATTGTTTCGTTTTTACATTTTTTGAACTTTTATTTCCCTTTATAATACCCATTTGTTTTCAGGTCAAAACCTCGAAAGTTAACATAACTAGATGGTGAACCCTTCCAAACTTCAAATACGAGAGATAGATAGATTGGTTCGTTTATCATTTTTACCATGAATAGTAATGGCTACAAGAAATCGGTGATGGTCTATCATTTTTTGCGTGAAAAGTAATGGATACAACAAATCGGTGATGGTTTATCATTTTTTGCGTGAAAATTAATGGCTACAACAAATCGGTGATGGTTTATCATTTGGGATTTTCGTGAAAATTAATGGCTACAACAAATCGGTGACGGTTTATCATTTTTTGCGTGAAAAGTAATGCCTAAAAGAGTTTATAATTTTTAGCGCGTGAAAATAAATACAGAAAACCGCCATTTAGCAAACTTAGAGAGTGGAAGGTAACCGCCGACAGAGAGAGAGAGGGGTTATCCTGCCCGTTAGATCATACGATCAACGGTCGGCAGGCACGATCCGCGTGACATGGGCTAGACCAATCAGGGCAATGTTGCACGTGTGAGAGAATTTGTGGAGGGAGAGGGCAAAACTGAGTAGTATCAAGAAACCAAGGGCACCTATGTAATAAACAGACTAAGGGATTCAAATATGAGATTTAAAAAATGGAAAATGCGTGTTTTGTAGAATAAAACCCATCTTGGCCTATCTCAAACTATTTGCAATACAAATATACATGAGTGTGAGAATTGTGGCCTCATTTAGACAAAGTATGTTTTGGGGAAAGCTGTTTTGGGAAGGGCTTATTGTGGAAAACCATGCACCTTCATAGCTACTAGGTGATTTGAGAAGGCCTTTGAGAAGTGGCAATTTGTGGTAAAACTTGATTTATCTATAACTTATCTATGTTTTGAGAAGCTGGCAATTTGTGGTGAAGACTCCATGAGTATGTGCCACTATTTTTCGGAATTTTTGCACATTAAATGACTCATTTAACTAGTTAATCCCATTTGTTGGTACTGTCGGTTGACCAGCTACTTGAGGGTAAAACTAAGCATATTGCACTAGCCAGTATTAACACTCAAGGGGAAAACTGAGCACACAAAAAATGCTAGTATAATGCACGAGGTTATACCTGAGTATATCTAAATTTCCAGGGTTAGACTCGAGGACGCGTGTTGCGGTGCAGAAATGAAAGACGTGCAATATTTGACGCGTAGACGCCGGTCGCGGTGCAGAAGTCGAAGACGTGCAATCGTGGATGCGTGGCGCATTGCAGAAGTCCAAGACGTGCAGACGTGCAGCGGTGGACGCGTAGGACGCGGGTCGCATTAACCACCCCTTGCCTTTATAGACGCCTCCTCCCACTATCTCTGTCACTCTCACTCGCCTACGCAACGCCGCCTCTCTCACGTCCCATCATCTTCTCCAAAGCAAAAAACCCTCTCCCTCTCCCTCTCCTCTGCCGGTGAGATGGACAAGGAGAATGCCAATCCCATCGTCCACGGCGCCGTCGGCTCCAAGCGCGACGCCTCCCTCTTCGACGCCGTCCCCTCAACGGACGTCGCCGCCGCCTCCGCCGGTGCATCGGAGGCTGCTGCCGCCGGTCGCGGTCAGATCCCGCCGGGATGGGACCCCTACGAGCCGGTGCCGTACGTCCCGCCCCCGAACCGCTACGACACCTCCATAGAGGATCCATGGAACGAGGTAACTACGGTTTGCTTCCTTTTTGTTCCCCATTCCTTTTTGAACCCTATTTGTGCTGGTGTAGATGGATCTGTGGATGGATGAGTATTGGGCTAATATTTGCGCCGATTTTATTCCATTTTGCTTTGATCCCTCCTTGATTTCGTTCAAGATTTGGGTTTCGGCCGTTCGGTTAATTTATGCAAGTAATAATGGGATCTCAATCGGTTAATTTATGCAAGTAATCATAGGATCTCAATCGGTTATTTTATGCACGAATCAAAAGATATCAACCGTTTAATTTTGCAAATAATCCGGATTGTGTTCAAGTTCAGATCTGGAATCTGTTTCTTTGCCTATGATGAATCGGTGGGCATAGATTTTTACGGGGAGGGTTCGGCGAACCATTTACGTGTACAAATCTGTTGTGCATGAGCTTTGGTTCGCTTACACCGTCCCTGTAGACATATAATCGTGTCCACTCTAACTGAGGCTGCCTCTGTTTTCCTAACTTTGTTATCATGCACGTTTGCAACTCATTCACTAATAAATTCCGGTTTGATATGGATCAGGCTGTGCGGCAGCAACGTCGGCGGCGACGACGAGCACCATGACGTCAAGACTCGCCGAGTGCTTGCGGAGGCTGCAGGTCGGCCGAGTATGTCTCCTACCTCGACGTTGCCAAGGGTGTCTACGGGTGCCCCTTCGCACTAGGAGGCTCGGCGGCACCGACTTCAGCTGCGTCCTCACGCATGCCGAGAACATCGGCCACACCAACCCCAAGGTCGGCGCGTCGGTGAACCCCAACTCCTTCCGCGCCAAGCACTTGGCGCTCGGCATGCACCTCCGCAGCATCCGGCGGGTGGAGATCTCCGGCGGGCGCATGCCTCCGCTCAAGCCCAAGGCTCCCAAGGGGAGCAACAAGTGGAGGCGAGAGGCGGATGGGGTAGGCGGAGTCCTGGACGTGTGCTGCTGCTGCCTCCTCCATTTTGTTGTTGGGATCCCTTTGTTGTTAGCTAGGGATCCCTCGTTGTTATGTTGTTAGTATGATGGTGCTGTATCTTCTGTGAAGAACCTCGAACCCTACTATGTTTGGCTGCTGAATGCAGCTTATCATCTATATTATCTATCCCTATTCTACTATATGACATTGTGAATTTATCGTACATTCCCTGTAGATTTGCTTCTAGATTTAACTACATACATATGGACCAGATGGAGTACTAGATTGGGCTCCCTACTAGATTTGCTGCCATATTGGGAAAACAACCAGGGCCAAAAGGCACAAATAATAATTGAAGAAAGACAGAAATGCAAGCTTCTCTAGATTTGATACTAATTATGTGAAAAAAAGCAGAGAGAAGGAGGCAGAAAAGGTACTCTTAAAAGGGTAATGCCAATGGCCGAGAGAGACAAAACCCAGCTCCTGCTCACATGCAACCAAACGCTATCTCGTCCTGTCCCACGCGGTCCCTTTCTACCAGCCCCACGCGATGCGGGCCCACACGACGCGGCCCCACACGTCAGAACGGAGCGGTCAACTTAACGGGAATCCTGCCGTCTGAGCTGCCTTCTGCGGGTTTCAAACAAGGGCTTGGGGAAAAGTGAGGAAAAACTAAGGGGCTGGGGAAAACTGAGCACAACTAAGGAACCGAGGGCACGAAAATAGAAATCCCTTAAAGAAAAGGGAAAAGGAGAATATATAAAAGAAAAAGAAAAAAGAGGAAAGGGGCAGCCGGTTGCCGCCCGGCCTGCCAGGCCTCGCGCCGGCCCACCCGGTCCGCACCGGGCGGCAACCGGACCGGGCGGCATCCGGCCCAGGCACCGGCCTCGCCCGGCCTCCTCCCCGGCCCGACCGGGATCCGCTCCGGGCCGCCTCCGCGCTCCAAGGCCCACGCGGCCTGGTGCCTCCCCGCGCGGCCTGAGGCTTATCCTCCGCCCAGCGCGCCATCTGCCCCGCCCGGTCGGTGGGCCGGCCCGACCGGACAGGCCACCGGCCTCCCCGGCCCAGGCTCCGGTCGGCCGGCCTGCTGGCCGGCTGGGCTGTCGTTTTTAGCCATTTTTATTGCCTTTTCCTTGTCTTTTTCCCCCAACGGTTATTTCTTCTTCCCCCACTATAAATACCTTTCTCCTACCTTGAGACAACAACTTCTTCCCCTTTCTCTCACCTCCATTGTTGCATTTGAAGAAGTTGCTCTCTCTCTTGTTCCCCCCATGATTCTTGCTCATATTTGAGGATTTGAGAGAGGAGATCTAGATCTACACTTCCACCAAACCATTTCTTCTCTAAGTGAGGGAATCTCTTGGGATCTAGATCTTGGAGTCTTTAGTTGACTTTCCCCCTTGTTCTTCCTCTCCAATCTCATCCTAGCATTCGTTGCTTTCGTGGGATTTGAGTGTGAAGGACTTGAACACCTCCGGTGTTCTTGCTTTGCATCATTGCATAGTGTTGAGCTCTCCACCACGATTTGTTCGAGTGAGAGACCGTGAGCTTGTTACTCTTGGAGGGTGACCTCCCAGTTGGCTTGGTTGGTGTCCCGGTGATCTCTTCGTGGAAGATTGTGAAGGGGCCCGGGCTTCTCCTTCGTGGAGCTTGTGAAGTGGTTGTGGAGCTTGCCATCTCCGGAGCGGAGGAAAAGCTAACCATAAGGAAAGGGCCATTATCCTTCGTGGGTGTGGTTCGGAGAATAGGGTGAGCCTTCATGGCGCGGGGAATCCTTCGTGGGACCTCCACTCCTCCAAACGTGACGTACCTTGTTGCAAAGCAAGGGAACACGGGAATACATCCTCGTCTCCGCGTGCCTCGGTTATTTCTATACCCGAGCTCTCTTTCCTTGTGATAGCCATCGTGCTTGAAGTACATATATCTTGCTATCACTTGTGCTACATATATCTTGTGCCTATCTTGCTTAGCTCTAGTTGCTATTGTTACACTTAGTTGAGCTTAGCATATTTAGGGTTTGTGCTTGTAAACTAAACGATAGTTTAATTCCGCATTCTTACAAGACAAATCCGCAAGAGTTTGTAATTGCCTATTCACCCCCCCTCTAGGCGACATCTCGATCTTTCACCTATAATTAATATGTTTAAGTTCCCCCAAAAAGATTTTTGAAATTCAAATTTAAAGTTCATGCGGCCATATGATCGAACACTTGGCAGGCAGTTTTCAGAATTGAAGTTACACCTCTTTGTCCAGCAGATTTTGGGCTAAACCACTTTTGGTTTGTGATGATCATCCTCTACTACAACCCCTGCACCACTACTCGTCCTTGCCCCGTCGATTAAAGCATGGCAACAAGCTTAAACTGTGCCAAACATTGCCATGCCGGCCACCTTTGATCACTTCATCTCTGGCCCTCCCCTCTCTCCAAAATCTTGTCCAGTAGCATCCCTGAAGCATAAGGATCACGCCAGTACCTTGCAATCGATCGCCAACGCACGGCATTGGCCAGAACGCGCGCGTCCAAACCATGCCAGAGCGTGCCAGTCGACGTGGTGATCACGCTCTGGAGCGCGCCAGTACGTCGGGCACTCGAACACCATCGTCCTCCCCCTGCATCCCTATATCTGGAACGAGCATCGCCTCCCCGCCCTCTACACGCTAGGCACACTCGAACGCCTGCCGCCGCGAGGTCGCCGTCGTCCTCGCCGGAAACGTACCGCGGGTACTGCCGCACTCGAAACGAGCCCCCGATCGATCCCATCTCCTTTTTCCTGCGCCAGCTGCACCTAGAGCATCGCCAGGACACCGCCTACACGCTGCCGTCCTCGCCTTGCCCCTTCGAGCACCGTAGACGCCGCGCCATGGATGCCTCCTTGCAGCACCCGTCGGCCAACTTCGCCCGCTATAAATAGAGACGATCAGCTCTCACTTCCTTCACACAACTCGCTCCCCTCTCCTCACTGATCATTCTCCCACCGTCAATTTCACCTCACCTCGCCGGAGTAGCTCCAATTGCAAGACGAAGTCCGCCGGAGCCCGCAGATCCTCGCCGTTGATCCACGCCTCCCCACGCCTCGCCACTGCTACCAGGAGCTCCAGCACCGTCGACAACCTCGCCTCGCCACCAGCAGAACCCCGCGGGAACGCCGGTAAGGCCGTCGACCCCCTACCCTCGCCGCCAGTACGCCCGTCGCTCGTCGGGGAAGACGATGATTGCTGGCCGTCGATCCTATCTCTAATCCAACGTCCCTCGCTCGCCCAAATGCTTGCAGATGCCAACTTCAAATTTGAATAGTTTGAAATCTACCACTCCAAATCTAGCAAACTTTATACCGTTGGAAAGCTAAGGAAATTATCTAACCAATGCCACTGGTCCCACCTCCAAATTCGTAGTAGAATTAAAATGCTAAAAAGAACAAGACAGAGACTTTTGTAGATTCAAACTTTATTTAAAATTCAACCAAAACTGATTTTGAGTTGATTCCAACTCTCATAGTTCACAAATGATGTACTCTAATTTATTATGCAATAATCTAGCCAAGTTGTTTGCATGATCATGGCTTAGATCAAAATAGTGGCTATGGGCCATTTGTAGTGCATTTAAACTTGGTTTCCCAAATTTGGAAATAGTATGGGAGTCTCCCTCTCATTTAAACCTTGATCTTAAGTGATACAAGGAGAGGAAATGACCTTGGGTTACTAAACCTCTGATTGTATTACTTGAAGATTTTAAATCATTTATATGTTAGTCTTAAATGGCATGAGGTGTAGCACCTTATTTAAATTATACTCCCTCATAATAGATATGAAATGTTGACCTTGGTCAACCTATATTTCATACCCTATTATTATTTGTGGAGATTAAATCTTAAAAGTATAGAATGAGAGGAAATTAATTTCTCCCCAAAAGATTAAGTAACAATTAAAATTAAATACTTATAATGGGAGGAAATTATTTTTCTCTTAAATAAGAATGAACCAAGTAATCCACCATGCCATGCATAATGTGATGTTAGTATTACTTGAGTGAACTCTTTGGTGTGTTCTAGTTTAGCATGTAAGTTTGGTTTGGCATTTATACCTCGTATTCGTATATAGACGCTAGTAACGAGGAGTATCAAGAGGAGGAAGCCTATTCCCCGGAAGAAGAAGAGCACTTTGATAACTACTCTGCTCAAGGCAAGCTAACCCTTGCTAACCACCATGATGCTAAGCTCTACTAGAGCAAGGCACCATCACCCTTTTATTTTATGTATTTACCTATCCCATGTTTTTACCTTATCTTTTTTTTTGCTTATTTATTTCAAAGTACCTTTTTGATTTATGAATTCACTTGGTCTAGAGTAGAACAATATTGAAAGTTAGTTTGGCACAACTCAAAGCTAGATAGCACCCCTCATGAAATAGTTGCTAGTGCTAATCAAATAAAATTGACTACTCTAGATGGGAACATGGTGAAGTGACTTTGAAAGTATGTGGAGTTGAGGTGACATGGTTGACTTGGTAAAATTTAATGAAAACTGATGATTGGATTTGAATGCGATACCCTTCCAATTATACAAGTACCCCCACAATACCTGATTATGGGTAGGGCTTAACTAGAAGCTCGTGTATTTTAGTATGGGTTCCCTCTAAACAAGCCTCATAGGGGTTACGCCGAGGCTGCCTCCGTATATGAGAAAGGATGTGAACATGAGGTGAATGTACGACCCAAGCCCTGTGCAGTTCCCGGGTTAACAGTTGGTTTTCACCGGGAGGCCAAGCTCATGGGGAGAGGTGCCTATACTAGTATATATATATAAGTGAAAGGTTAAGGTTGATGATCCGCGTACTGAGTTACGATGATTCGGGGTTATCCTCGACGGATGTAATCAAAAGTTGTGGCACAAGAGTACAACCTCTGCAGAGTGTTTAACCTATTCGAATAGCTGTGTCCACGGTTACGGACGATTGGAAAGGCCATACTGTTCCGTTATCAGAATTTTGGGTCTTAAAAAGGAATGTTGAATTGAAAGGTGATATGGACTTGAATCACCATGATTGGTGGGAATGACACTAATGTTCCCACTTGAGTTAGTCTAGAGAATAATGAGTCTTTACTAAATGTCGTTAAAATAAAACTTGGCTTTATGCAAATAAACCTAGAGCTTGGTACCCCTTATTACACCAAATCAATAATTCCTTTAGTGTTAATTTGCGAGTACTTTAAAAAGTACTCATGGCTTTGCCCTGGCTATTCAAATGCCAGACTATGAAGAGGAGCAACAGTATCGGGATGACGGACAACATGACATCTACGATAACTAGGATCGTCTTCTAACGTTAAGCGTTGCCTGTGGAATAGATAGTCCACTACTACTACGCTTCCGCTACTTATTTGTGATGTTGAACAATTCTATTTGTGTAATATTGGATCATGTGATCCCATGGTTGTAAGACAAGTATGTGTTGTAATAAATGATGACTCTGAACTACTTACTATTATGTCTCGCAAAAACAATCTTCCTGGGATTGCGATGTATGATATAATAGGCATATGGACTTAAAAAACCGGGTGTTTACAAGTTTGTATCAGAGCCATTGTTTGACCTTAGGAGACCCTAGTTAGAATGGATGTTGGACAAACTTAGTTTCAAATTTAAACAACCGAATAGTTACGAAAATACATTCATACCCTTACCTTTGAAATCTTTTCAAATAACCAATTTCATGCTCTTATTATAAGTTACTTAAAATTTTGAACACTTGCACTTCTCTAACTTGCTCATCAAATCCCTCTACAGATGGAGCCTATCATCCCGATGGAGCCGTTCATCCAAACCCAGGTGTACGACCTGGCGAACGGTGGAGAGCTGGTCTTTGAGAGGGACTTGGTTGCCCTCGCAGAGTTTCTCGGACGCACCCCGCCTGTGTTCTACGGAGGCCAGGTCGCTGACCAGCCCGGGGGACAGCTTCAATGGGTCATCATGGCCAACATCCCCGGGAAGCCGGAGTCACCCATGTTCCACCAGATCCAGTTCTCTCTCCGGGAGAACAGCTGGCTTGAAGGACTCGCACGCGCTCTGCAGGAGGCCCTCGCACGTCTGTGCGGGCAAAACGCGATGGCTATTGAAGGGGAGCGCTTTGCACACCTTGCAAGGCACACCTCTCTTGGGGTGCCCATCAGCCTGCCGTTCCACCCCGTGCTGAGGCACCACGTGGATCATCTCGACTTCATGCTGTTCGAGACTCGCGCCGAGCTGGACAACTCCCGCGCATTCGCCAACCACACCCACCTCCAGCTGGATCAGCATGCGGAGACCATCAAGGTCCTCGCCAAGGAGCGTAGGGCCCTCCGCCAGCTGGTCTCGAAGAGGGACTCCACCATCTACCGCCTCAGGGCCAGGGTCACCGAGCTGAAGGAGACCGTCGCCACCCAGGCGGAACAGCTCCAGGCACTGGAAGAGGAAGGCGAGGGAGAAGACATCCAAGGGGATGGCTACTCCTACGTGAGCAACGACAACGACTACGAGGAGGAGGAAGATGAAGATCTGGACTTCCACCGGCGCCTGCCTGCCGGGATGGATACCACCTTCCCGATCCGCATCGATGGAGAGTAGTCCCATCTGAGCACTTGCGTCCCGTGTTATGTATCGGTCCTTTGTATCCGCCCCATGTACCGTAGATTGTTGAAAGGGTTCTTCAAACCCTCCGGATTGTTGGCTTGTAATATTTGCTACCTCCATGACTATGTTTGTGTGTGTAATATTATGATTATCTTATGAATCAAGTTTTAAATTGTGTGAAAAAAATTTATCCCAAAAATGAGCCATAGAAATTTCCCTCTCATCTTATGATCCCTATCCCTGTTCAGATGGCACCCCCAACCCGCAACATGACTCAGGAGGCAATGCTGCAACAGATGTTGGCGGATAGAGAAGCTGAGAGAGCTGAATGACAAGCCAACTTAGCGGCACTTCAACAGATTGCTCAAGGCAATCAAGGCCATGGCAACCACGACCATCCAGGATCAAAATTGAAGAACTTCCAGAACACCAACCCACCGGTGTTTAGCAAGACGGAGGAGCCTCTTGACGCTGACGACTGGCTCCAGACAATGTAGAACAATCTTGAGGTTGCCGGAGTGGAAGACAACGAGAAGGTGCTGTTTGCCACTCACTATCTGGCAGGACCTGCACGTGCCTGGTGGACAAGTGCTCGCGCATTGAATGCATGGCAAATGATGACTTGGGCAGATTTCAAGCTCAAGTTTAGCAAGTATCATGTGCCACCGGGCTTGATCAAGAAGATGAGGGATGAGTTCAGGGAACTAAAGCAAGGCCGCCTAACCGTGGTAGAATACCGCGACAGATTCCTCACTCTGTCAAGGTACGCCCCGGACGAGACGGACACCACCGAGAAGAGGAAGGAAAGGTTCCTGAATGGTCTGCACGATGAGATGCAGACTGTGTTGGTCAACATCCCCTTTGCTGACCTAGAAGCTCTTGTTGACTCCGCCATCCAGATGGAGGGGAAACTCAACCAAGCCAATGAGAACCGCAAGCGCAGAATGATGCACCAGAGTGGGCCCAGCAATACCCCCAGGTATCGCCCTAGCTCAAGCGGAGGCTTCGCCCCCAGAAACAACAAACCCCCTATGCAGCACCAACGCCCGGGTTATCAGAACCGGAGTGGAGGAAACCCCAGGCCAGGAGGCCACCCCAACAACAGCAACTACAACAACAACCACAACAACTTCAACCGCGCTCCACCCCGAGCCCCCAACCACAACAACAACACCTCCAACACTGCTCCAAGGACTGGGAGCAACGCCGTTCCCATCACCCCCAAGGACAAGTCCACCATCACTTGTTACGAGTGCGGAGTGGTGGGGCACTACTCCAACGAGTGCCCCAAGAGACTCGTGATACGTCTCCAACGTATCGATAATTTCTTATGTTCCATGCCACATTATTGATGTTATCTACATGTTTTATGCACACTTTATGTCATATTCGTGCATTTTCTGGAACTAACCTATTAACAAGATGCCGAAGTGCCAGTTCCTGTTTTCTGTTGTTTTTGGTTTCAGAAATCCTAGTAACGAAATATTTTTGGAATTGGACGAAATCAACGCCCAGGTTCCTATTTTAACCGGAAGCATCCAGAACACCCGAGAGTCGCCAGAGTGGACCCACAGGGGGCCCAGACCATAGGCCGGCGCGGCCCAGGCCCTGGCCGCGCCGCCCTATAGTGTCGGCGCCCCTTCGACCTTCCGAGGCTGCCCTTCCGCCTATTTAAAGCCTCCGTCGTGAAAACCCTGATACGTTCGACGAAACCCACAGAAACCTTCAGAGCCGCCGCCATCGCGAAGCCAAGATCTGGGGGACAGGAGTCTCTGTTCCGGCACGCCGCCGGGACGGGGAAGTGCCCCCGGAAGGCTTCTCCATCGACACCACCGCCATCTTCATCAACGCTGCTGTCTCCCATGAGGAGGGAGTAGTTCTCCATCGAGGCTCGGGGCTGTACCGGTAGCTATGTGGTTCATTTCTCTCCTATGTACTTCAATACAATAATCTCATGAGCTGCCTTACATGATTGAGATTCATATGATGATGCTTGTAATCTAGATGTCATTATGCTAGTCAAGTGAATTTTACTCATGTGATCTCCGGAGACTCCTTGTCCCACGTGTGTAAAGGTGACGGTGTGTGCACCGTGTGGGTCTCTTAGGCTATATTTCACAGAATACTTATTCACCGTTATGAATGGCATAGTGAAGTGCTTATTTATATCTCTTTATGATTGCAATGTATTTTGTATCACAATTTATCTATGTGCTACTCTAGCAATGTTATTAAAGTAGTTTTATTCCTCCTGCACGGTGTAATGGTGACAGTGTGTGCATCCGTGTTAGTACTTGGTTTATGCTATGATTATGATCTCTTGTAGATTATGAAGTTAACTATTGCTATGATAGTATTGATGTGTATTATTCCTCCTACATAGCATGAAGGTGATAGTGTGCATGCTATGTTAGTACTTAGTTTAGTCGAATTGATCTTTCATGCACTCTAAGGTTATTTAAATATGAACATTGAATTGTGGAGCTTGTTAACTCCGGCATTGAGGGTTCGTGTAATCCTACGCAATGTGTTCATCATCCAACAAGAGTGTAGAGTATGCATTTATCTATTACTGTTATGTGATCAATGTTGAGAGTGTCCACTAGTGAAAGTGTAATCCCTAGGCCTTGTTCCTAAATACTTGCTATCGCTGCTTGTTTCATCGTTTTACTGCATTACTACTGCTGCAATACTACCACCATCAACTACACGCCGAGCAAGCTATTTTCTCGGCACCGTTGCTACTGCTCATACTTATTCATACCACCTGTATTTCACTATCTCTTCGCCGAACTAGTACACCTATTAGGTGTGTTGGGGACACAAGAGACTTCTTGCTTTGTGGTTGCGGGGTTGCATGAGAGGGATATCTTTGACCTCTTCCTCCTCGAGTTCGATAAACCTTGGGTGATCCACTTAAGGGAAAACTTGCTGCTGTTCTACAAACCTCTGCTCTTGGAGGCCCAACACTGTCTACAGGAAAAGGAGGGGGGCGTAGACATCAAGCTATTTTCTGGCGCCGTTGCCGGGGAGGAAAGGTAAAAGGTACTCACACTCCGGATCTCGGCTACTAAGCTATTTTCGCCGTCGTAAGTACTCGAAGCTATTTCCTTTAGATCCTGCAATTGCAACTTTTTGTTTCTTGTTTACACTAGTTTGGCATAATGGACAAGAATGATCTTCTTATTCTATTTCCTGATTTAAAACATGGATTGTTTGATGCGAAAATTAAAAAACCTATGGAATCTTATTTGCATGCTGATAGTAATATTAGTATGAACGCTTTGAACACCATTGTTGATAATAATATAGAAAGTTCTAAGCTTGGGGAAGCTGGTTTTCATGATCTTTTTATTCCCCCAAGCATTGAGGAGAAAATTTACTTTGATGATACTTTGCCTCCTATATTTGATGATGAGAATAATAATGATAGCTACTTTGTTGAATTTGCTCCCACTACAACTAATAAAATTGATTATACCTATGTGGAGAGTAATAATTTTATGCATGAGACTCATGATAAGAATGTTTTATGTGATAGTTATATTGTTGAGTTTGCTCATGATGCTACTGAAAGTTATTATGAGAGAGGAAAATATGGTTGTGGAAATTTTCATGTTATTAAAATGCCTCTCTATGTGCTGAAATTTTTGAAGCTACACATGTTTTATCTTCCTATGCTTGTTACTTTGCTCTTCATGAACTTGTTTATTTACAAGATTCCTATGCATAGGAAGCATGTTAGACTTAAATGTGTTTTGAATTTGCCTCTTGATGCTCTCTTTTGCTTCAACTACTATTTCTTGCGAGTGCATCATTAAAATTGCTGAGCCCATCTTAATGGCTATAAAGAAAGAACTTCTTGGGAGATAACCCATGTGTTATTTTGCTACAGTACTTTGTTTTATATTTGTGTATTGGAAGTTGTTTACTACTGTAGCAACCTCTCTTTATCTTAGTTTTGTGTTTTGTTGTGCCAAGTAAAGTCTTTGATAGTAAAGTCAATACTAGATTTGGATTACTGCGCAGAAACAGATTTCTTTGCTGTCACGAATCTGGGCAAAATTCTCTGTAGGTAACTCAGAAAATTATGCCAATTTACGTGAGGGATCCTCAGATATGTACGCAACTTTCATTCAATTTGGGCATTTTCATCTGAGCAAGTCTGGTGCCATTTTAAAATTCGTCTTTACGGACTGTTCTGTTTTGACAGATTCTGCCTTTTATTTCGCATTGCCTCTTTTGCTATGTGGGATGGATTTCTTTGTTCCATTAAACTCCAGTAGCTTTGGGCAATGTCCAGAAGTGTTAATAACGATTGTGTCACCTCTGAACATGTGAATTTTTGATTATGCACTAACCCTCTAATGAGTTTGTTTCGAGTTTGGTGTGGAGGAAGTTTTCAAGGGTCAAGAGAGGAGGATGATATACTATGATCAAGAAGAGTGAAAATTCTAAGCTTGGGGATGCCCCGGTGGTTCACCCCTGCATATATCAAGAAGACTCAAGCGTCTAAGCTTGGGGATGCCCAAGGCATCCCCTTCTTCATCGACAAATTATCGAGTTCCTCCCTTGAAACTATATTTTTATTCGGTCACATCTTATGTACTTTACTTGGAGCGTCTGTGTGCTTTTGTTTTTGTTTTTGTTTGAATAAATGCTTGTGTGGGAGAGAGACACACTCCGCTGGTTCATATGAACACATGTGTTCTTAGCTCATAATATTCATGGCGAAGTTTCCTCTTCGTTAAATTGTTATATGGTTGGAATTGGAAAATGATACATGTAGTAAATTGCTAAAATGTCTTGGATAATGTGATACTTGGCAATTGTTGTGCTCATGTTTAAGCTCTTGCATCATATACTTTGCACCCATTAATGAAGAAATACATAGAGCATGCTAAAATTTGGTTTGCATATTTGGTCTCTCTAAGGTCTAGATAATTTCTAGTATTGAGTTTGAACAACAAGGAAGACGGTGTAGAGTCTTATAATGTTTATAATATGTCTTTTATGTGAGTTTTGCTGCACCGGTTCATCCTTGTGTTTGTTTCAAATAACCTTGCTAGCCTAAACCTTGTATCGAGAGGGATTACTTCTCATGCATCCAAAATCCTTGAGCCAACCACTATGCCATTTGTGTCCACCATACCTACCTACTACATGGTATTTCTCCGCCATTCCAAAGTAAATTGCTTGAGTGCTACCTTTAAAATTCCATCATTCATCTTTGCAATATATAGCTCATGGGACAAATAGCTTAAAAACTATTGTGGTATTGAATCTGTACTTATGCACTTTATCTCTTATTAAGTTGCTTGTTGTGCGATAACCATGTTTCGGGGACGCCATCAACTATTCTTTGTTGAATATCATGTGAGTTGCTATGCATGTTCGTCTTGTCTGAAGTAAGAGAGATCTACCACCTTATGGTTAAGCATGCATATTGATAGAGAAGAACATTGGGCCGCTAACTAAAGCCATGATCCATGGTGGAAGTTTCAGTTTTGGACAAATATCCTCAATCTCATATGAGAAAATTATTAATTGTTGTTACATGCTTATGCATAAAAGAGGAGTCCATTACCTGTTGTCTATGTTGTCCCGGTATGGATGTCTAAGTTGAGAATAATCAATAGCGAGAAATCCAAGGCGAGCTTTCTCCTTAGACCTTTGTACAGGCGGCATAGAGGTACCCCTTGTGACACTTGGTTAAAACATGTGCATTGTGATGATCCGGTAGTCCAAGCTAATTAGGACAAGGTGCGGACACTATTAGTATACTATGCATGAGGCTTGCAACTTATAAGATATAATTTACATGATACATATGCTTTATTACTACCGTTGACAAAATTGTTTCATGTTTTCAAAATCAAAGCTCTAGCACAAATATAGCAATCGATGCTTTTCCTCTATGGAGGACCATTCTTTTACTTTCATTGTTGAGTCAGTTCACCTATTTCTCTCCACCTCAAGAAGCAAACACTTGTGTGAACTGTGCATTGATTCCTACATACTTGCATATTGCACTCATTATATTACTCTATGTTGACAATATCCATGAGATATACATGCTACAAGTTGAAAGCAACCGCTGAAACTTAATCTTCCTTTGTGTTGCTTCAATGCCTTTACTATGAATTATTGCTTTATGAGTTAACTCTTATGCAAGACTTATTGATGCTTGTCTTGAAGTACTATTTATGAAAAGTCTTTGCTATATGATTCACTTGTTTACTCATGTCATATACATTGTTTTGATTGCTGCATTCACTACATATGCTTTACAAATAGCATGATCAAGGTTATGATGGCATGTCACTCCAGAAATTATCTTTGTTATCGTTTTACCTGCTCGGGACGAGCAGAACTAAGCTTGGGGATGCTGATACGTCTCCAGCGTATCGATAATTTCTTATGTTCCATGCCACATTATTGATGTTATCTACATGTTTTATGCACACTTTATGTCATATTCGTGCATTTTCTGGAACTAACCTATTAACAAGATGCCGAAGTGCCAGTTCCTGTTTTCTGTTGTTTTTGGTTTCAGAAATCCTAGTAAAGAAATATTCTCAGAATTGGATGAAATCAACGCCCAGGTTCCTACTTTGACCGGAAGCATCCAGAACACCCGAGAGTCGCCAGAGTGGACCCACAGGGGGCCCAGACCATAGGCCGGCGCGGCCCAGGCCCTGGCCGCGCCGCCCTATAGTGTCGGCGCCCCTTCGACCTTCCGAGGCTGCCCTTCCGCCTATTTAAAGCCTCCGTTGCGAAAACCCTGATACGTTCGACGAAACCCACAGAAACCTTCCAGAGCCGCCGCCATCGCGAAGCCAAGATCTGGGGGACAGGAGTCTCTGTTCCGGCACGCCGCCGGGACGGGGAAGTGCCCCGGAAGGCTTCTCCATCGACACCACCGCCATCTTCATCAACGCTGCTTGTCTCCCATGAGGAGGGAGTAGTTCTCCATCGAGGCTCGGGGCTGTACCGGTAGCTATGTGGTTCATTTCTCTCCTATGTACTTCAATACAATAATCTCATGAGCTGCCTTACATGATTGAGATTCATATGATGATGCTTGTAATCTAGATGTCATTATGCTAGTCAAGTGAATTTTACTCATGTGATCTCCTGGAGACTCCTTGTCCCACGTGTGTAAAGGTGACAGAGTGTGTGCACCGTGTGGGTCTCTTAGGCTATATTTCACGGAATACTTATTCACTGTTATGAATGGCATAGTGAAGTGCTTATTTATATCTCTTTATGATTGCAATGTATTTTGTATCACAATTTATCTATGTGCTACTCTAGCAATGTTATTAAAGTAGTTTTATTCCTCCCGCACGGTGTAATGGTGACAGGTGTGTGCATCCGTGTTAGTACTTGGTTTATGCTATGATTATGATCTCTTGTAGATTATGAAGTTAACTATTGCTATGATAGTATTGATGTGTATTATTCCTCCTACATAGCATGAAGGTGACAGTGTGCATGCTATGTTAGTACTTGGTTTAGTCGAATTGATCTTTCATGCACTCTAAGGTTATTTAAATATGAACATTGAATTGTGGAGCTTGTTAACTCCGGCATTGAGGGTTCGTGTAATCCTACGCAATGTGTTCATCATCCAACAAGAGTGTAGAGTATGCATTTATCTATTCTCGTTATGTGATCAATGTTGAGAGTGTCCACTAGTGAAAGTGTAATCCCTAGGCCTTGTTCCTAAATACTGCTATCGCTGCTTGTTTACTCGTTTTATCTGCGTTACTACTGCTGCAATACTACCACCATCAACTACACGCCAGACAAGCTATTTTCTCGGCACCGTTGCTACTGCTCATACTTATTCATACCACCTGTATTTCACTATCTCTTCGCCGAACTAGTACACCTATTAGGTGTGTTGGGGACACAAGAGACTTCTTGCTTTGTGGTTGCGGGGTTGCATGAGAGGGATATCTTTGACCTCTTCCTCCCTGAGTTCGATAAACCTTGGGTGATCCACTTAAGGGAAAACTTGCTGCTGTTCTACAAACCTTTGCTCTTGGAGGCCCAACACTGTCTACAGGAAAAGGAGGGGGCGTAGACATCAACTCGCCAAGACTGCTGCCAACACCTCTGGACCTGCTCAGCAACAACGCCGTGTCGCCAACGGCAAGAAGTTCACCCCCAACAACCCGAACAACCGCAGCGGCCGCCTCTTTCACATGAGTGCGGAAGAAGCTCAGGAAGCCCCGGATGTCGTGCTGGGTATGTTCTCTGTTAACTCAATACCTGCAAGAGTGCTGTTTGATTCTGGAGCATCGCATTCGTTTGTCACTGAAGATTTTGCATGCACTAGTAAGATTCAACCCATCAGTTTGAAACATGTCATGATAGTTCAAATACCTGGTTCAACTACTAAAGCTAGGAAAATTTGCAAAGATGTGCCTATCATAATCCAAGAAATAGAATTTTATGCAAATCTGATTGTTCTGGGAACACAAGGATTGGAAGTAGTCCTGGGTATGGACTGGATGTCAAAACATCATGGCTTGATTGATTGCGCCAAGAAGGCCATCACCATGACTAGTAGCACCGGAATATTAGTCGAGCACATATCAGAAAAACTACCCAGAAAGTTTACCTGCAACCAGAGTTTAGCCAAACCCACTTTGGATCAGATAAGGGTCGTTTGTAGATACCCTGATGTGTTTCCGGAGGATCTACCCGGTATGCCCCCAGATCGGGATATCGAGTTTATCATTGAGTTAATCCCTGGAACCGGACCTATAGCCCAGAGAGCCTATAGTATGAACCCGGCAGAGTTAGTGGAACTGAAGAAGCAATTGGATGATATGCTATTCAAGGGTTTGATTCGACCAAGTGCGTCGCCTTGGAGATCACCAGTTTTGTTTGTGGACAAGAAGGATGGTGCAAATTGTTTATGTACGGATTATCGTAAGCTTAACGATGTCACCATCAAGAACAAGTATCCCTTGCCGAAGATAGAAGATCTGTTTGACCAACTGACAGGTTCGAAAGTGTTCTCGAAGATTGATCTGAGGACTGGTTACCATCAACTGAAGATTCGCGCCACTGATATCCCCAAAACTGCCTTCACCACCAGATATGGATTGTATGAGTACAATGTCATGTCATTTGGATTAACCAATGCCCCCGCTTACTTCATGAATCTCATGAATAAGATCTTTATGAACTTCCTGGATAAATTTGTTGTTGTTTTCATCGACGACATCCTTATCTACTCCAAGTCCGAAGAAGAACATGAGCATCACTTGGAAGTTGTCTTAGATACCCTTCGGGAGCATCAGTTGTACGCCAAGTTCAGAAAGTGTGAGTTCTGGTTGAAGGAAGTAGGATTCTTGGGTCATATCTTGTCTGCCGGAGGAATTGCCGTTGACCCCACAAAAATCAAGACTGTTGAAGAATGGAAAGCCCCCACCACCCAGACTGAAGTCCGTGAATTTCTCGGCTTGGCGGGGTATTACCGCCGATTCGTTGAAGGATTCTCGAGCATAGCAAGACCAATGACTCAGTTATGGAAGAAGGACAAGAAGTTCGAATGGACGGAGAAGTGTGAAGAGAGTTTTCAACAACTCAAGCTTAGATTGACCACAGCCCCAATACTGATTATGCCGGACATCACCAAGCCTTTTGATGTGTATTGTGATGCATCCAAGATTGGTCTTGGATGTGTGTTGATGCAGGAAGGCAAGGTAATCTCATACCTGTCAAGGCAGCTGAAGCAACATGAACAGAACTATCCAACCCATGACCTAGAGCTAGCAGCCGTGGTGTTAGCCCTGAAAGTATGGCGTCATTACCTCATGGGTAACCGATGCGAGATCTATTCGGATCACAAGAGTTTGAAGTATATCTTCACTCAGAAGGAGCTGAACATGAGACAGTGCAGATGGTTGGAGCTAATCAAGGATTACGATATGGAAATCCACTACCACCCCGGCAAGGCCAATGTGGTAGCGGATGCATTGAGTAGACTGCCGTGTCAGTTAAACTCCATGATCGCAAGCGAACAACCCAGCCTGTATCAAGAGTTTGAACAATTTAGACTTGAACTTGCTAGTGAAGGATTTCTAGCAAGCATGGAACTTCAACCCACCCTGATTAATCAGATCAAGGAAGCCCAGAAGGGAAATGCCAGTATTGATGGGATCAAGAACCAAATAGCTGCGGGAAAAGTACCGGGATTCACCATAGATGAAGAAGGAGTACTATGGTACAACGGACGCCTTTGCGTGCCATCAGATTCAGAGTTAAAGCAAGTTATTCTGAAAGAAGCCCATGACACCCTGTATTCCATTCACCCCGGAGGAACCAAGATGTACCAAGACTTGAAAGAGCAGTTTTGGTGGCATGGAATGAAGAGAGAAATTGGAAGTTACATCGCCAAGTGTGATATCTGCCAGCGAGTCAAGGCAGAACATCAACGCCCCGCAGGACTGTTGCAACCCCTACAGATTCCCGAATGGAAGTGAGATTCTGTCGGAATGGACTTCATTACCGGACTGCCCAAATCTAGTAAAGGAAATGATTCTATTTGGGTAGTGGTCGACAGGTTGACCAAAGTCGCCCACTTCATTCCCGTCAAAACCACCTATCAAGGCCCGAGACTAGCAGAGTTATATATCTCCCGGATAGTCAGTTTGCACGGAACACCGAAGTCGATAGTATCCGATAGAGGATCCCAATTCACCTCCAGATTCTGGCAGAAAGTACATGAAGGACTCGGAACTCGGCTGAATTTCAGCACAGCCTATCACCCGCAGACGGATGGACAGACTGAACGAGTCAACCAGATACTAGAAGATATGTTGAGAGCCTGTGTGCTAGAGTATGGATCCAAGTGGGAAGACTGCTTACCATATGCAGAATTCTCGTACAACAACAGCTACCAAGCCAGTTTGCAAATGGCCCCTTTTGAAGCACTGTACGGAAGGAAGTGCCGTACCCCTCTGAATTGGTCGGAAGTCGGAGAGAGTCAAGTCTTTGGACCAGATATTCTCCGCGAAGCTGAAGAGAAGGTTCACAAGATCCGCGAGTACCTCAAGACAGCCCAATCAAGACGAAGAGCTACGCCGACAAGAGACGCCGAGAGATGACCTTCGAGATCGGAGATTTCGTATATCTCAAAGTGTCCCCCTTAAAGGAATGCAGAGATTCCAGCTTAGAGGAAAGCTTGCACCCCGATATGTCGGACCCTTCAAAGTCCCGAGTCGCCGAGGAGAGGTATCCTATCAACTAGAGTTACCAGAAGAAATGGCAGCGGTACACAATGTGTTTCACATCTCGTTACTCGGGAAATGCCTCGAAGTACCGGAATCAACTGAAGTCTTCAAGAACATCGACCATCGAGCTGTAGATATCAACTCGGATCTAACCTATCGCGAAGTGCCTATTCGAATATTGGAAGAAGCCTTCAGAACCACCCGCACCAGGAGTATCAAGTTTCTGAAGATCCAATGGAGTAATCACACCGAAGAAGAAGCCACTTGGGAGAGAGAAGACTTTATGAAGACTGAGTACCCAGATCTCTTTATTACCTAGTTTTCTTTAAGATCTCGGGACGAGATCTTTTGTAAGGGGGAAGGGTTTGTAACACCTCAAGTTTTAACCAAAAATAAATAAAGAGAGAGAGATCAATTACTCCAATTTTGGCAACAAACAAAAACTTTTATTATGCATTTAGTGCCACATATAGTTTCATGCATAAGTTTTCTTTTCTTTTGTGCAATTGCCATGATGAGTGTGGATATGTGGATCACTTGCTACTAAACCCTACATTGAGATCACAAAACCCTAAATTAAGAAAAACAAAAGAATTGGAAAATAATTCCAAAACCTCTCTCATACACATATGAGCAATTTTGCAAACCTTCATATGAGGCCACCTTTGCTTGCCCTATGGTTTATAAAACTCATATATAACAAAAACAAACACAAATGCATAAAAGAAACCAGATTCAAATTAAAGGAAAATTCAAAATTCAAACACATGTGATAATGGTCATATGTCACACTTTTAATTTCTTCCCTACTTTGCACCTCTTTATCTCTCAAATCCTAAACTAAACTTGGTCAACCAAAGCCATGTCATCCAAGACCTTGTCAAGATGAGCAACTTTCATGTTGACCACCATCCCTAGAGTTGACTAGGTTGACCAGAAATAAATTGACAAAATGGAACCCGAGAAAGAAAACAAGATTCTCCCAATTTTGAAATTCTTCAAATCTTCTCCAAATTGAACCCCACCACCACCAAACTAACCTATAATTAATATGTTTGAGTTCCCACAAAAAGATTTTCGAAATTCAAATTTAAAGTTCATGCGGCCATATGATCGAACACTTGGCAGTGCAGTTTTCGGAATTGAAGTTACACCTCTTTGTCCAGCAGATTTTGGGCTAAACCACTTTTGGTTTGTGATGATCATCCTCTACTACAACCCCTGCACCAATACTCGTCCTTGCCCCGTCGATTAAATCATGGCAACAAGCTTAAACTATGCCAAACATTGCCATGCCGGCCACCTTTGATCACTTCATCTGTGGCCCTCCCCTCTCTCCAAAATCTTGTCCAGTAGCATCCCTGAAGCATAAGGATCACGCCAGTACCTTGCAATCGATCGCCAACGCACGACATTGGCCGAACGCACGCGTCCAAACCATGCCGGAGCGTGCCGGCCGACGTGGTGATCACGCTCTGGAGCGCGCCAGTACGTCGGGCACTCGAACACCATCGTCCTCCCCCTGCATCCCTATATCTGGAACGAGCATCGCCTCCCCGCCCTCTACACGCTAGGCACACTCGAACGCCTGCCGCCGCAGGGTCGCCGTCGTCCTCGCCGGAAACGTACCGCGGGTACTGCCGCACTCGAAACGAGCCCCCGATCGATCCCATCTCCTTTTTCCCCGCGCCGGCTGCACCTAGAGCATCGCCGGGACACCGCCTACACGCCGCCGTCCTCGCCTTGCCCCTTCGAGCACCGTAGACGCCGCGCCATGGACGCCTCCTTGCAGCACCCGTCGGCCAACTTCGCCCGCTATAAATAGAGACGATCAGCTCTCACTTCCTTCACACAACTCGCTCCCCTCTCCTCACTGATCATTCTCTCACCGTCAATTTCACCTCACCTCGCCGGAGTAGCTCCAATTGCAAGACGAAGTCCGCCGGAGCCCGCAGATCCTCGCCGTTGATCCAGCCTCCCCACGCCTCGCCACTGCTACCAGGAGCTCCAGCACCGTCGACAACCTCGCCTCGCTACCAGCAGAACCCCGCGGGAATGCCGGTAAGGCCGTCGACCCCCTACCCTTGCCGCCAGTACGCCCGTCGCTCGTCGGGGAAGACGATGATTGCTGGCCGTCGATCCTATCTCTAATCCAACGTCCCTCGCTCGCCCATACCGCTTCGGCGTTAAATAGTCGCTGACAGGTGGAGCCACCTCGTCAGACGGCCCGCGCGCACTGCTGCGTTGCTGGGCCGTAACGATTCGTTTGAATCTTGGGCCCGTAGGCTTTTCCCGCGCGGCCGTTAATCCAAATTCCGTTTAATTCAAAATTTCCCAAATGCTTGCAGATGCCAACTTCAAATTTGAATATTTTGAAATCTACTACTCCAAATCTAGCAAACTTTATACCGTTGGAAAGCTAAGGAAATTATCTAACCAATGCCACTGGTCCCACCTCCAAATTCATAGTAGAATTAAAATGCTAAAAATAACAAGACAGAGACTTTTGTAGATTCAAACTTTATTTAAAATTCAACCAAAACTGATTTTGAGTTGATTCCAACTCTCATAGCTCACAAATGATGTACTCTAATTGATTATGCAATAATCTAGCCAAGTTGTTTGCATGATCATGGCTTAGATCAAAATAGTGGCTATGGGCCATTTGTAGTGCATTTAAACTTGGTTTCCCAAATTTGGAAATAGTATGGGAGTCTCCCTCTCATTTAAACCTTGATCTTAAGTGATACAAGGAGAGGAAATGACCTTGGGTTACTAAACCTCTGATTGTATTACTTGAAGATTTTAAATCATTTATATGTTAGTCTTAAATGGCATGAGGTGTAGCACCTTATTTAAATTATACTCCCTCATAATAGATATGAAATATTGACCTTGGTCAACCTATATTTCATACCCTATTATTATTTGTGGAGATTAAATCTTAAAAGGATAGAATGAGAGGAAATTAATTTCTCCCCAAAAGATTAAGTAACAATTAAAATTAAATACTTATAATGGGAGGAAATTATTTTTCTCTTATATAAGAATGAACCAAGTAATCCACCATGCCATGCATAATGTGATGTTAGTATTACTTGAGTGAACTCTTTGGTGTGTTCTAGTTTAGCATGTAAGTTTGGTTTGGCATTTATACCTCGTATTCGTATATAGACGCTAGTAACGAGGAGTATCAAGAGGAGGAAGCCTATTCCCGGAAGAAGAAGAGCACTTTGATAACTACTCTGCTCAAGGCAAGCTAACCCTTACTAACCACCATGATGCTAAGCTCTACTAGAGCAAGGCACCATCACCCTTTTATTTTATGTATTTACCTATCCCATGTTTTTACCTTACCTTTATTTATTTTTTTGCTTATTTATTTCAAAGTACCTTTTTGATTTATGAATTCACTTGGTCTAGAGTAGAACAATATTGAAAGTTAGTTTGGCACAACTCAAAGCTAGATAGCACCCCTCATGAAATAGTTGCTAGTGCTAATCAAATAAAATTGACTACTCTAGATGGGAACATGGTGAAGTGACTTTGAAAGTATGTGGAGTTGAGGTGACATGGTTGACTTGGTAAAATTTAATGAAAACTGATGATTGGATTTGAATGCGATACCCTTCCAATTATACAAGTACCCCCACAATACCTGATTATGGGTAGGGCTTAACTAGAAGCTCGTGTATTTTAGTATGGGTTCCCTCTAAACAAGCCTCATAGGGGTTACGCCGAGGCTGCCTCCGTATATGAGAAAGGATGTGAACATGAGGTGAATGTACGACCCAAGCCTTGTGCAGTTCCCGGGTTAACAGTTGGTTTTCACCGGGAGGCCAAGCTCATGGGGAGAGGTGCCTATACTAGTATATATAAGTGAAAGGTTAAGGTTGATGATCCACGTACTGAGTTACGATGATTCGGGGTTATCCTCGACGGATGTAATCAAAAGTTGTGGCACAAGAGTACAACCTCTGCAGAGTGTTTAACCTATTTGAATAGCCGTGTCCACGGTTACGGACGATTGGAAAGGCCATACTGTTCCGTTATCAAAATTTTGGGTCTTAAAAAGGAATGTTGAATTGAAAGGTGATATGGACTTGAATCACCATGATTGGTGGGAATTACACTAATGTTCCCACTTGAGTTAGTCTAGAGAATAATGAGTCTTTACTAAATGTCGTTAAAATAAAACTTGGCTTTATGCAAATAAACCTAGAGCTTGGTACCCCTTATTACACCAAATCAATAATTCCTTTAGTGTTAATTTGCGAGTACTTTAAAAAGTACTCATGGCTTTGCCCCGGCTATTCAAATGCCGGACTATGAAGAGGAGCAACAAGTATCGGGATGACGGACAACAGGACGTCTAAGATAACTAGGATCGTCTTCTAACGTCAAGCGTTGCCTGTGGAATAGATAGTCCAGTACTACTACGCTTCCGCTACTTATTTGTGATGTTGAACAATTCTATTTGTGTAATATTGGATCATGTGATCCCATGGTTGTAAGACAAGTATGTGTTGTAATAAATGATGACTCTGAACTACTTACTATTATATCTCGCAAAAACAATCTTCCTGGAATTGTGATGTATGATATAGTAGGCATCTGGACTTAAAAAGCCGGGTGTTTACAGGCGCTGTGATACGTCGCAAACGTATCTATAATTTTTGATGTTCCATGCTTGTTTTACACCAATTACTATATGTTTTAAGGGACTAACCTATTAATAGTTGTAAAAGTGCACAAGTTCTTGGTTTCAACTTTGTTGTGCAGGAAATAGGCAAATATGGAACGAAATAGCTCATTATGGTGAAATCTGGAATTTCCCGGAATCTGTCCCTGCTGAACACTTTTCAAAGATCGCTTCAAAACTCCATCAAAACGATGTCCAATGGAAAGGTCGTAATCTACAAAGTTGTAGAGAATTTCAAACTGAACAATTTGGACATCTTATTCGTCCAGAATGGACAACGGATGCATCCGGCAGAGCAGAATTACTGCAGAGGTTCGTGCAGTCTCGGGACTCCGAAAGTTGGTGACGTATTTGACACAAACTCTTTCTCATGAAGGACAGAGGGGAGTCCTAGGAAGATTCTATAG
This sequence comes from Lolium rigidum, assembly GCF_022539505.1. Lineage (NCBI taxonomy): Eukaryota > Viridiplantae > Streptophyta > Magnoliopsida > Poales > Poaceae > Lolium > Lolium rigidum. The sequence goes on from NC_061514.1 coordinate 310,812,452, forward strand.
GTACCCAAGAGCCCTTGGATCAAAGGGGCATCCATCCCATGGCCTAGATTGCATCTCCAACACTATATATTGATGGGAAACCCTATTTTTGGAGGCCCCCAAGCATTGTCACGAAAATCCTTCTCCTTGGCAGCAGCCAAGGAGGAGAAACACTCATCTACACCAGCACCAACTCAAGGAAGAAGAAGGCTAAGGGACAGCGCTCCCCCATGATGCCGGCGGCGGGGAAGGAGTCCCCCGCGCCGCCGCCGGCGCCGCCCACGCCTCCGCCTCCCGGCGCTCCTCGCTGAGCCCTCCAACGTCTTCACAGCCATCTCCATCACCAACTCCTCATTGTATTCAGTGGTTCATCCTCTCACAAACCTATGTACCGCCCTATGTAAACATGGTGTTTGATGCTATAAGTTATAATCCTATGATCTATGTCATGTTGCCATAGTTTATTTATTCTTTGATTGATTGGTTGTTTCTCTTTGGTTCATTAGAGTTGTATGTTGATATGTTACCGTCCTTGGTACCCATTATATTTGTGTGCGCATTGATCAAGCACCATAGAGTTGGTAGTACTTGTATACTAGAAGGGGAAAGTTCTGCCGGAGTGACAGAAACCTAAGGACGCGAACCGGATAGTTGCATGTATGGGAGTAAGAGGACCATTTACTTAAGGCTATGGTTGGGGAAACCTTAATACTTGCTAGTATTTATGGATGTTTGCTAGCACGCCAATCATATAGTACTTGTAATCCCGGAGGGAGAGCATGTATATTTAGCCTCTCCTACATAGAAAGCTGCATCGAAGACATTGAACCCAAGATCTTCACTAATTGATCTTGGACAAAGCCACCACTATTACCACCGCCTTTCCACACTCATGGTACTGTTAGTTTAGTTTGTTTTATTGCTGCAGCACTAACATTTATTACGTGTATTTTATTGTTCTGCAAAGTCACCTCTCATACCTGTTATCGCTCTAGTTTTATTTCCTAGATATTGCAAACGCTTAGTGTGCGTAGAGTTGTATTAGTGGTTGATAGAACTTGAGAGAATGTTTATCCTACCTTTAGCTTCTCGTTGGGTTCGACACTCTTACTTATCGAAAAGGCTACACGCGATCCCCTATACTTGTGGGTTATCACGCTGCTGGCGGCGGCGGCGGGAGGGTTGGGAGGCGGGGTGCGGTAGGCTAGGGTTGGGGGTTCGGAGGCGGGGTCGCATATGCAGTGCCCCGTTGAAGATTCATGCAAAGAAAGAAAATGCTTTTTACTGAGAAAGAACAAAAGATTCATGGCTAAGGTTTTTAAAATGTCCCAAGTCCTTATTTGCCCTGGTCGCATTTGCAAGCAGCCAAAGCTTGATGAGCAACCAATTAAGTCGCTAGAATTTAAATATGTCGGACACTGGTGTAGATTACGATATTTTTTGTCCACCCATTTTTTGCTGATTTTATTTTAGCATTTAGATAGCAATTATTTTGGGGTCGTCTCCTGATCGAGCTGACTATACGATAAACCCTAGATTGTGTCCCCCTCCTCGTCCTCCCTCTCCTTGCCTCCTCAAGAGGCTACTGTCGGGCAAGACCTCACAAGTAGTGATGAAGAGGGCGACAAGGCTTCTTGCTATGGATGCACCGAGGCATCCCATTGGCGTGTGGTGGGTGGCCACGATGGCAGCGTGTGGCGTGCGGCGAGCGGGTGGCACAATGTGCATCGGCGGTGGTAGCGAAGATCAACGACAACACTATGCTTAAGGAGTCACCGTGTGGCAGTAGTTAGGGGGCCGATCCGCAGCGGCTTTCGTGGTCATGCATTTCGGTTTTCCGCGGTATGGGAAATCTCATCTGAGTCACTCCGCTTCTGTGTTATCAACGGTAGGTCATGGAAGTGCAAAGCGGTTTTACTGGATGCTAGGCTGCCGGAGCATCCCCAAGAGGAATTTTGGTGGTACCCATGACTTCCTTCTCTCTTCAATCTTCCTAGGAGCTGCACACGCAGGTGCAATAATGGGTGTCTGTGGGCTGCTTGCTTGATGTCCACAATAGGATCGTGCGTGTTAGCCTCGTCTTCGTTGGGCTAGCAAATTGTGGCATCATCACATGTGACTTCGTTTTGGTGGTGCTATCTCGAGTGCAGGGTCTCGATCCCTAGGATGAAAATCCTAGTTTTGATATTAGTTGGTTTTACCTGTCAATGGCGGTGTTTGCACACCGTTCCCTCTTGAAAGTCGTTTGGAGTTACTCAGACTTGATCATCGCTGTGAAAACACATGATCTAGGTTTAAGGGGTTTGATCTAACAACGGCGTCACTTGCACGTTGTTCCCTTTAGTCTTTGAAGATGTTGGTTTTGGAGAATCATTCTCGAGGTCCATGTGTTGTCAAGGGATGAGTGTGTTATCACCAGATTTTGGTCAAATCAGGAGGTGGGCCATCAGAGAGATGGGCTTGGGAGATTACACGTGGAAGATCTCTGAAGCAGCCTTGCATGGAGAATTTGGGCTAGATTGCCCGTGTACCCTTAATTATAGTAGATTGTATCGTAGATTAAAAGTTAGAGTTTTTCTCGTACACGGTGGGGATATTCCCACGTTAGAAAGTCCCCTGGACTATAAATATGTACCTAGGGTTTATGGAATAAACAACAACTCACGTTCAACCCAAAACAAACCAATCTCGGCGCATCGCCAACTCCTTCGTCTCGAGGGTTTCTATCGGGTAGCGACATGCTGCCTAGATCGCATCTTGCGATCTAGGCAGCACAAGCTCCACGTTGTTCATGCGTTGCTCGTATCGAAGCGCTTTTGATGGCGAGCAACGTAGTTATCATAGATGTGTTAGGGTTAGCATTGTTCTTCGTATAGCATGCTTACGTAGTGCAACCCTTGCATGTCTAGCCGCCCTCACACCTATCCTAGGTGTGGGGGCGGCACCCCGCTTGATCATTGTTTAGTAGATCTGATCCGTTACGATTGCTCCTTGTTCTACAAGGATTAGTTTAATATCTGCAATAGTTAGGCCTTACAAAGGGGGGGAGGATCCAGCGGCACGTAGGGTGGCGTTCGCAAGTCCTAAACAGGATGTTCCGAGGATCAACTTCATGTTGGTTTTTAGGCCTTGTTTAGGATCGGCTTATGATCACCGTGCGTGGCCGCGAGGCCCAACCTGGAGTAGGATGATCCGATTATGCGGTGAAAACCCTAAATCGTCGTAGATCTCATTAGCTTTATCTTGATCAAGCAGGACCACCATATATTCGTGCACCCCGTACGAATCATGGGTGGATCGGCTCTTTGAGCCGATTCACAAGATAACCTGAGAGCCGATCGAGGCTCGTATTTAATGTTTACGTGTATGCCATGCAGGAAACTAAGCGAGGCATCTCCATCACCTTCCTGACCAGGTATAGGTCAGGTGGCACGCCCTTGCACTTCGCATCGGACGTGTGACCGGAAGAGCATTGCGGGCCGTTGCTCGGAGGGGTCTCAGCCAGCCGCAGCTCTAGGCTCTTCCCGGCTCTACCTGTGTTGACCGTCGCTGCCCGCCGGTGGGTTTTGGCAGTCAACACATTCTGGCACGCCCGGTGGGACAATTGTCTACATCAACCACATCGCCATCTACATCTGAGATGGCGGACGGCACGCCAGTCACCTACGAGGAGCTGCCTCGACGAGCTCAAGAAGAGATATGACGAGATCAAGGCCACCCTCGAAGCCGACCTCATCGGCTCTTTTCGCAGAACCCGTTCCCATGGCATCGGATGGAAGGGATTCTCACCGCAAGGTGCACTCGATGGGATAGACCTCTCGCCCCGTCGGAGGAATGCACCGAGGGCCTGCGGCAGGAGATCAACTACTTGGTGGCTCACTCGCTACACCGCCACTCTGAAAACCTGGTCAACGTGTTGGAGCGTGTCGCTCTGCGCGTGATCCAGGAGATCATGAGCCACCAGTACTCGCCGTCAGGACCAGCTCTCGGGACGCATCAAGGAGAGTTGCCACTCCAGTCCCGTCCACCGCTGCCATATGCGTTGGCAGCACCAGCTGAAGTGCCGGCTACACCGGCATTCGTCGTCTACAAGATCGGTGGTGACCCTAGTGACTACCAGTTCTTGACTGAGGCGCCTAAGGAGATCCCTCAAGGATATGCGTGCACGTATGTGCCAGATTGTGGCAACTGGGCACTCACAAACCAGGCCACGACATCAGGGACTCCGGCGAAAACAGGAGGAACGCCAGCGACGGAGCTTGAGAAGCAGACGTGGCTAACTAAGTACGCCACCCCGACGAACCTCCAGAGCTCAGCTCCTGCAGTTGGCTCAGAGCTGGAAAAGCAAACATGGCTGGCTAAGTACGCCACCTCGGCGAATCTTCAGAGTGCAACTCCTGCAGCCAGCACAGCGGATCGGATCGGTACCATACCGAGAGACCAGTTCGGCATGGTGCCGAAAAGAAGGGCAATCGGCTATTCCAAGCCGTACCCCGACGAGTATGAGATGATCCCGCTGCCACCTAAATATCGGCTCCACGACTTCTCCAAATTCGGTGGATCGGATGGCTCCAGCTCCATCGAGCACGTCGGCCGATATTTGGCACAACTAGGACCGGCTTCAGTGTCGGATCAACTACGCGTGAGGCTCTTTTCACAGTCCCTCATGGGATCAGCTTTCGGATGGTACACCTCGTTGCCACCAGACTCCATCCGGTCTTGGAAGCAGTTGGAAGAGCAGTTCCATACGCAGTACCATTCAGAGGCTTCCGAGTCCGGCATTGCCGATCTAGCACAACTACGTCGAAGCGCGGGGAAACGGTGACGAATACATCCGGCGCTTCAGGAATCTTAGGAACCGATGTTATTCGGTTCGTCTAACCGAAAAGGAAGCAATCGAGTTGGCGGTAGCGAGGCCTTGCAACACAGCTCAAGGACATGGCCTCCCAAGCAGATTATCCTCGCCGGCGCACATGGTTCGAAACTATCGGCATATGAACAGCGCCACCCGGACCTGTACCAAGACAAGTTCAAGCGTGCGGTAGTCCTGGTTGATGCGGAGGAAGACGAAGTTCCTGCGGGAGACCAAGAGGTAGCGATGGGCTGAATGGACTCGGGAGGAACCCCCGTGTCCTGCAAATGGGTAAAGCCACCAGGCCCACCCAGGGGATTTGATTTTGACGTGACCAAGACTGAACAAATCTTCGACCTCCTGCTCAAGGAGAAACAGTTGACGATTCCGGAAGGTCTCAAATTTCCCACGGCGCAAGAGCTGAACGGAAAGCCATACTGCAAATGGCACAACTCGCTCTCCCATGCCACCAACGACTGCAGGGTGTGGCATCGGCACATCCAAGCGGCGATAGAGAAGGGGCGTCTAATTTTCAACCGAGTACGCCATGAAGGTCGACACCCAGCCTTTTCCCGCCGTTAACATGGTGGAGTGCACGTACCACGAAGGTTGCCGGCCAGGATCCTCGTTCAGCATCAACATGGTAGGACCCGGGAACCACTGCGGCAAAGATAGAGATGAGGGCAGCTGCTCTCATAGCAAGGACACAGAGGAGGCCGCTCCACGCGATCGGCTCCATCATGATGGCAAGCGCTACGTCACGAGAGGAGAGGTGAAGAACATAAGATATCAACGACCTCTCTCCGATCACCTCCTCAACAAATATGTGAGTCAGTATGACCAACGCCGACGGTCCAGCTATGATGATGAAGGAGATCGTCTGGCTAGAGAAGCCAGAAGACATCGTCGGCATGATCGCGATGAGGAGGAGCACGAGCGCCGTGCCACGGAAAAATCAAGGGAGCAAGATGACAACGCCAGACACTGGGACTGCCCCTTCTTCAGACACTGCTGGGATTCAGGAATGAGCCGATTGCCCACAATCGGCAATTGCCCAGAATGCAACCAAAAGAAGAAGGAGGCAGCCAATGTGTCCGTGTTCAAGCGCTTAGGGCCTCTCCCGCCACAAAGCAAACGTGCTGAGTCCCCTCGGTGGGCAGATCTCGAGGATTCAGAAGACGAGGGACAAGAAGAAGAAGACAGGTGCCACCGTCCTAGGTGGTGCCCTGATGGACTCAGCCGTTCCCAAAAGCGCAGGGTTTAGCGTTTGCGCGGCCTGGAGGAAGCCGAAAGATTATACTTGCATACGCTAAGGAAGGCACGACCTGATCTGGCTGCAAAAGTTCAGCGAACCCTGGATGAAGAGGGTCGTCCACAGAGAATGGAGTGGCGCCCCAAACAAAGGAAAGCCGATGATGAAACATCGGCTGGCACAAATATGGTGCTCGTCCTTCCGACGGAGCTTAGTGCTCCACGATTATACGATGCACTCAAGGTGGACGACGGCAAGCGCATAAAGTCAGAGGTTGGGTTGGTTTTATCTAGCCTGACCGAGTAGCAAGAACACACCAGTGAGCAAAACAAGGCGAGGCTGATCCTTGTGATCGGCCCCAAAAATTATGAAGGAGCATTATAGAACCTTCGATCGGCGCTCCAATGGATATGGAGGCCGATTCCAGCAATCGGCCAAAATTATCTTCACCACATGTTCTGCTTGTGTTCGCCCTGGACCCTATCAGGAGCCGACGTGCGAATTACAGAGCCGATATCTGCCATTCTTTGACAGATTCGGCTCGGGGGGCACCTAAACATGGGAACAGATGCAGGGGGACATGTGTGCAATGAAATACTGGGGGCCGATAGGAGAAAATCGGCCGGTAAAAAAAAAACATTTTCAGATAGCCGATGCAAGGGCATCGACTTTAGAATTGAGAAGCAGCCGATGCGCAGCCATCGACTCTAGTGGAATTATGCGAGGCTAATCGAGTCTCCACCAAATCCAGAGCCAGCGGTTCTCGCCTCGAGTAAGGCTCGGGGGCAGCAGGCTCGAGTAAGGCTCGAGGGGCAGCGAGGCTCGGTGAATATTCTGTTGTGCAGTTTAAAGAGCCGATGGAGATACCATCGGCTGATCTTTCATTGCAGCCTCCTTCACAAATGATGAGTATTTGAAGAGGACCATTGGGTCTGGTTGGGAGAATTCAAAGGCTTTCCTGAAGACTCTACGTTGCCTACCAGATCTCAGGATCATCAGTTGAAGGATGGTGTGAAGTTTCCAGTGGTTGTCAATGGACAGTACCTCAAGACGTACTTCACAAGCATGTGGGATGATGGACCATAAAGTGTGAAGGCCGATGCACGAATTCGGCCAGTAAAAAGTTTTGTGAAGCAGCCGATGCACAGACATCGACTGTAGAGGTGCACAATGTGGTGGTCAGATATCAAGTTACAATTTGAGTTCGAAGAGTTGTTTGCTCGGATATCTGTCCGATTTGGGATTTGAGTTCGGCCTTATAGGCGTGTGAGGGTGAGAAGCCGATACGTTGCTATCGGTTCTTGGTGCGCTGACTTGTTTTGGCATTCGGAAGATTTGAAGTTGAACAAAAAAAAGGGTTTTTACAAGAAAGAGCCGATGGCTCTCAAAAGATCATCCGACGCCTAATGCACTACTACTACTAGCCCTATGCTACTCCCTGATCTAAGGGCCGTCGCTGCCCTCGTCGTCGTCATCGTAACTGCCGTCGGCACTACTACCGGCGGGCTCCTCGTCGCTGCTGATGAAGCCGCCGGCAGGGGCTTCATCCTCCTCGTCGTCGTCGTCATCATCGTCATCCGACCAGGCCCAGCCACGGAAGCGCTTGGCCGGCGGGTATCCCGCGGAGGAGGAGTCGTCCTCCGACTCCTCCGCCTCTTCTTCCTCCTCGTCGGAGGAGAGAACGGCCTCCCATGGGAAGAGGTCATCGTCGCTCGCCGGTGCCGGCTCCCCGCCGACGAGGAACTCGGAGGTCCTCCTCCCCATCGGTGAGGGGTTCATCGTCTTCCGATTCAATGGAGAAATCCCAGTCCCGCGCGTCCCAATACTCTGGGGCGCGGGCCTCGTAAATGGCCATCAGGTTGACCTCCTGTTCGAGCTCGCTGGAGGAGGAGGACTGGAAGGACAGGCTGGAGGAGGAAGAGGAATCCATGGTGGCAGACAGGGGTTCTTTTTTGTTTGCCGATAGCTATTGCAGAGCAGGAGGATGAAGAAGCAAACCGCTTGACGCGGTTAAAAATATGAAGGGGACGGGGAAATTTAATGCTGCGGTGATTTCCGAGGAGGTGGTGCCAAAACTGTCGAATCGTGCAGAGAAGTTGAGAAGGCAAGGTGCCATGATGAAAGATACTGCGACGGTTCTGCTCTGCCACGACATGACCCTTCAGAAACAGAGTGGTTTTGGAATTATCATTGCCAAAACCAGGGGGGCATGTGTTATCACCAGATTTTGGTCAAATCAGGAGGTGGGCCATCAGAGAGATGGGCTTGGGAGATTACACGTGGAAGATCTCTGAAGCGGCCTTGCACGGAGAATTTGGGCTAGATTGCCCGTGTACCCTTAATTATAGTAGATTGTATCGTAGATTAAAAGTTAGAGTTTTTCTCGTACACGGTGGGGATATTCCCACGTTAGAAAGTCCCCTGGACTATAAATATGTACCTAGGGTTTATGGAATAAACAACAACTCACGTTCAACCCAAAACAAACCAATCTCGGCGCATCGCCAACTCCTTCGTCTCGAGGGTTTCTATCAGGTAGCGACATGCTGCCTAGATCGCATCTTGCGATCTAGGCAGCACAAGCTCGACGTTGTTCATGCGTTGCTCGTACTGAAGCGCTTTTGATGGCGAGCAACGTAGTTATCATAGATGTGTTAGGGTTAGCATTGTTCTTCGTATAGCATGCTTACGTAGTGCAACCCTTGCATGTCTAGCCGCCCTCACACCTATCTCAGGTGTGGGGGCGGCACCCCGCTTGATCATTGTTTAGTAGATCTGATCCGTTACGATTGCTCCTTGTTCTACAAGGATTAGTTTAATATCTGCAATAGTTAGGCCTTACAAAGGGGGAGGATCCAGCGGCACGTAGGGTGGCGTTCGCAAGTCCTAAACAGGATGTTCCGAGGATCAACTTCATGTTGGTTTTTAGGCCTTGTTTAGGATCGGCTTATGATCACCGTGCGTGGCCGCGAGGCCCAACCTGGAGTAGGATGATCCGATTATGCGGTGAAAACCCTAAATCGTCGTAGATCTCATTAGCTTTATCTTGATCAAGCAGGACCACCATATATTCGTGCACCCCGTACGAATCATGGGTGGATCGGCTCTTTGAGCCGATTCACAGGATAACCTGAGAGCCGATCGAGGCTCGTATTTAATGTTTACGTGTATGCCATGCAGGAAACTAAGCGAGGCATCTCCATCACCTTCCTGACCAGGTATAGGTCAGGTGGCACGCCCTTGCACTTCGCATCGGACGTGTGACCAGAAGAGCATTGCGGGCCGTTGCTCGGAGGGGTCTCAGCCAGCCGCAGCTCTAGGCTCTTCCCGGCTCTACCTGTGTTGACCGTCGCTGCCCGCCGGTGGGTTTTGGCAGTCAACAGAGTGGTGGTTGATGCTGGCCCTGGAGCATTGTTAAAAATATTGGTTGAAACTAGTGTACAACCGAAAAAATTGTTGCAACCAATGTACTTCTAGTTGCATGTGATGTGTAATCGAAATTTACAAAATAGGTGTGTAACCATTTTGAAAAAGGGTCCACTTGAACAATATTTGACAACACCAATAAAAAAAAAAGTTCAAAAGACATGAAAGAAAATGCAAAATAAACCTAGTTATACATTCCTAATTTCAGTGTTAAGACTTATAATTTCTGAATATGTCATCATTGGATTATGATGATTGTCCACTGAAAGATATAGAGCTGGATAGAATGAAACGTAATCTTTCGGTGATACAAAAAAGTATATTTATTTAAATACAAGTTAAGGATCATTAAACGCCAACAAAACTAAGGGAAAAGGAAACATAAGATTAGTAAATCTAATTTCTAATTAATGATATATTCACTTTTCCAGTGTATTTGAACCCTGTAAAGTAGGAGATGAGAGATGCAAAACATGTGAAACTACTTCATTACAGAAAAAATCACCATTTGTATAAACCTTCTTTTCTCATAAAAAACAATTGGCAAAAGCGGCAACCTGTTAAGAGAACTTGAAAAGCATGCAGCTCGATCAATGACAACACAAATTTTTCTTTGCCTATACACACGTACACCTGAAGTGACTTAGGTTTCTTATATATTGCATCTCCCGTCGATTTCTAACACACACACCAGATCGTAAAACAGAATCGAGAATGATTTACACGCCACACGCCACAGAATACTGCGCACTGAAGAATAGGTTGATGTGTTCTCGAAGTATGCCAAACGGGAACGCTAGATCCAAGGTAGTATCGCTTCGCCCGCACTTCTGAATTCCAGGACCTTAATTCTGGGGATCAGTTTTCGGGTTAAAAAACTGCTCAGGTCAATGATGTGTACGTGCCCGTTCCCAGAGCAAGTTCTGCCCAAGGTTAGCTCGCGCGTCACTCATGCTGTCAAAACAGATGTAGTAACGACGAACTAGGAAGAAACTCTGCACACAACAGAAGCAAGGGCTGAAGCACACATCAGTGTATTATTCGTTAACACTTGAAGACATAGCTTAGTTTGTACTCCTGCTGATCTACCAACAATTTGGCAATTCGCACGCGCTACCCGATACAAGCTTACACACTACAGATCTCACATTGAACCAAGTCGTCATGGCTCGCTTGCTTCCTACGTGAATCAGCTACTAACATGCATGAAAAGCACATCGTCCTCACGGGTGGCCGCTGCTCCCACCCATGCCGCCGCCACCACCACCACCGGTTGCTCCTGGCGCGGAGCCGGATCCGCCTCCGCTGCCACTCCCCGTGCCGCCGCTCGCGTTTCCGGAACCCTGGCCGCTCCCCACAGCGTTGCCTGCCCGTCCAACCCCGCTGCCTCCACCTGAAGCACCGTCACTGCCGCCGTCGCCTCCACCTCCACCAGTACCGTGTGTCACCGTGACGCTGACACCTCCTTTGCCGATATGGAACCCTATCCCCGCTCCACCACCAAGACCCACACTGACACCGCCGTTGTGGTTCTGCTCGCTCGCGGCGCCGCCTCCCCCGACGCCAACGCCCACGTCGATCCCGTCCTTCCCCACGTCGATGCCGACCCCGACGCCGACGCCACCACCGGCACTGCTCCCGTCTCCGTCACGGGTACTTCCTACACCGCCCCCGATGCCGCCGCCGAGCCCGATCGTCGTGGCAGACCCGTTGCGCGACACGGCCCAGCCGAACCCGTGGCCGTCGCCGGAGCCATGGCCGCTGCCGGCACCGTCCCTTGAGAACGGCCAGGAGAATTTGATGCCGACGCTGTTGATGGCGCTGCCATCCTTCCGAGGGAAATGCCTCGCGTTGGCAAGTGATGGGAGAGTGGTAGCAAAACAGAGTAGAGTGAGGAAGAGGAAGGCACTGGAGCTACTGGTAGAGACAGCCATTTGCGTTTGCGCTTGCGTTGTTGTGAAGGGTCTCAGCATGCCGGCAGGGTTTATATAGCCATTTAGACATGAAGGAACCTGGAACCCCCTCATCGTTTAATCGGGTCCAGATCTAGAGGCGGAGCAGCTTGCGTGTAGTGCGTGAAACCTGATAATACGGCCTGCATCTGCATGCTGGATGTATAGCTAGCGTACGTTGACCATTCATTTGGAAGCACCACTGGAGTATACACAAACGTCGAACGAGTGACTGTGGTTCGCTCGAGTAAGCTGTTGGATCTTGATTTGCAATCTGCAGGCACATATTTAAAATCATGTACTACATTTGGATGTCACAAGTTTACTTAAATTTAGATGTATCTCTATTTTATGTATAGATACATTTAAATTTAGATAAATTTACGAGTGAGTAGATAGTTCAGAGAGATGGAAGGTGAGATGCTGCGCAGCCGTCCGAAACGGTGTGCTAGCGAGATCCCGTTGTGCATGCTCTAGGTTGTTAGCTGCATTATCTGCATGTGTGTATGTGTAAGACACAGGATGGTTTTGATGGACAACACTGCGTGGCCTATCACATTATATAGGTGTGGTACTGTTGAGTGTGACATTTTGTAGCTCGAGCTACATGGAGCTTGTTTTTTCAAAAAATCCAAAATGGCATTTTGAGTTTCCCGTGTTCCTATGCCTATATAACAAGTAGGTAGAGATTTAAGTCCCAATGTTCGGAATCCAGTACGGAGTGTATGACTCTATGCAAAAGAAACACACAAGGAAGGGTTTTGATCATGGAGTGTGTTACTATGTGGCCTTTTACGGTAGGGACGGAGAAATATGGGCCGTCTAACCAGCAATATCTGATGGCCAGGATTGATTAATACTTGTGACCAAGAAGAGTAGTATTTTTTCAAGGAAAGACAAATATGGTAGGCGATTAAAAACAAATCCGACACTAACCAAAAAGGAATATCATTTTTTCATGGAAAGGCAAATATGGTAGGTGATTAGAAACAAATCAAACACTACATTAAAGAGAAAATCATACGGAAGGACACTTTTAGGACTGAAATTACCTTCACGTACGACTTTCCCGTCCGAAACTGTACAACCTTCATCCAAGCGCTACCAGCAGCCATGGTTCATGATTGCACGTTGCAGCAACGGTGTATGTGACTAAAGCCATCTTTAATGGGGGCGACCCATTCCGCGATCATAGGTTGAACTAGACAAATACGTGACACAACGCGCGGATGCATCCTAAAAACGGATTACCGCGGCGTTCGAGATGAACCAAAGCCGACCCAAATCTGGATCTGATTTGCTTGGCCGCGGACACCTAGGGCTAGCCTCTCGCGTCTTCCCTTTTCCTTCCCTGACCCGCATGTCTGCCTCCCAAACCACAGCCACTCCACTATAGTCCCAGACCAAGAGGATGGCCGACGAAGCTTCCGTCGCACACTACTAGGAAAAGGCTTATAGCCTCAAACATTATTGCCGGCGCACCAAAAACGGTGCCCGCCGGTGCTACATACTACCGGCGCACCATGTTTTGGCCGCGCCGGTGATGACCCAATACCGACGACGCAGAAAAAATTTAGTGCGTCTGGGGATAAGGGTGAAACCAGGTCTGAGCAAAGCTGAAAATAGGAGCCCCCTTACCGCCGGCGCACCACCATGTCGGTGCGCCGGTGGTAATTTGCTTAGTGCGCCGGTAAGAGGAGCTGTGATTTTTCGTCCCACCCCCACCCCCACCCCCGTGAACCGCCTTTTCAATTTTTGAAAAAATCAAACAAAATGATAGGAAATTAAGAAAATAAAATCCTTTCAAATGTCGATGTATTATGTCATCTGGTTTTAGTGAAAATTTAAAAACATGAATTTCGATATATTATGCAAAATGGCGTCATGTTTCGGTAAAACGGGATTTCTGATTGCATATGACCTCCGATGAAAAACTATTTTATATCAAAATGTATCTACCCGAAATTTGCCATTCGATTTCAACGACCTTTGGTTGTTTGGACAAAAATTGAATTCGGCAAATTCAAAATAGAAACAAGACTTTTTCAGTGGTTTTAGATTTGGATGAAAAATAGGAAAAATTATTGACGGCGCACCACCATATTTGGTGCGCCGGCGGTAACCTATGCTATATACTGCAAACCAGCCCATGGTCCTCACTTTCCCCTCTTTCTTCTCTTTTCCTCCTCCTCCTCTTCTACGCCGACGGCCTTCTATGGCTGCTGCGGCGAGCTGCTCCGACGACCTACTCATCTGCATGGCCTCCTCCTCCACCGACGGCCACGATGTCCCCCGGCCTCCTCCACTACCTCTGGCCTCCTCCACAATCACCGGCATCCACCACCTCCTTCGGCCTCCTCCACCACCTCCTGTCTCCTCCACCTTCGGCCTCCTACTACTCCTTCGGCATACTCCTCCTCCTCCTCCTCCGACACCGACGCGACGATGAGACCAAGACCTCGGGATCTTCCAGTATCCTCTTGCACCTCCTACACCGTGATACGTCTCCGACGTATCGATAATTTCTTATGTTCCATGCCACATTATTGATGTTATCTACATGTTTTATGCACACTTTATGTCATATTCGTGCATTTTCTGGAACTAACCTATTAACAAGATGCCGAAGTGCCAGCTTGTCGTTTTCTGCTGTTTTTGGTTTCAGTAAATCCTAGTAAGGAAATATTCTCTGAATTGGACGAAATCAAAGCCCGGGGGCCTATTTTCTCACGAAGCTTCCAGAAGTCAGAAGGAG
>NC_061514.1:310826767-310849311 GCF_022539505.1 Lolium rigidum
TCCTACTAGTGAAGAATTAAGGGATCTTCATATATTATATTTTTACCAAGCCAAGTCATATGGATCATCATCTATATCTTATATCCAATGTTCCTCTTTGCGGTAACTTATACTTCAACTCTTCATGTTTATTGTAAGTTACTTGCCCCTTTGCATGTTTGGTTTTGTACCAAATATGTGTATGTATGTGTTGTGTCTTACTTGCTTATTTGTGTATTCAAGTATGTTTGTTTGACTCACCATATACTTGTGTATTGCTTTGAGCCTAATGCATCTTGATGATATCTTATTTGGCTCTCTTTGAAGTGATTAATGGAACATCCCATTTTGGGGGAGTGATATGCTTTGTGCATCTCTCTTCCTTTAAAATGTGTGTACATGGGTACCACCACTTAGTATTGATATTGCAAGATTATCTAGTCACTATGTGGTGTGCCATACTCATGAGAAATTCAAATTCTAAATATCCATTAATCATCTCTAGTTGAATTTTAGTTGCCTCTTATGTAGAAGAAATGTTTTATCACATTATGGGGGAGTAATATGTTTTGTACATATCACAAGCCTAGAAAATGTGAACATGTGAGGTTATGCCACTTAGAGTTGATGCTCTTAATTATCTTGTTCCTAGGTGGCATGTTTGCTCAAACAAGCTCCATTCCTAATAAAAATATTTTATTACTCATCTTGTGGGCTCTTGTTTGAATATGAAATTCTTGGTATGGTTTTTCCTCACATACATATCTCTATATCTTATTTGGGACACCGTTTGCTTCAAGTTATTCTAATCATTGCCGTGCGTGATTGTGTGACTAGTTGAAGTTATCAAGAATCTTCATCCGTGCATAGTGCTTAATTCTATATACTTATCCTATGCCTTTTATTGTGAAGTTGATCCTTACTAACATTGTCAATACTTCACCGGAAATTATTTCCAATATACTCATTGTCTTTGACAATTGATAACCTTGTATGTGGTTGAATTTTTGGATCATCTTCACCTTGGATTGTTTCTTACTTCCTTATTTTATTTCCAAGTAATCTTTATAACTCCCATATGTCTTCCGTGTCCTTTTGAAAAATCTTTTGATAAATTCTCTTGATTCATATCAAGTGTTTGTTTTGGAAGATAAACCTTTTCCTTACGGTACATTGTGCCATTGTGAAAAGTGAGGGTTTGGTTTATTTGTTCGAACCTTGCTCTTTTGGGGAGTTTGCTATCTCATTCCTTCTTACATATTTTATTAGCTTGAATGAGATAAATCTTTGAGCATGTTTGCTTTATTTCATCCTCTATGCTCAATGGTTTCTTCTTAGTTCACTTGTTGAACTTTGTTGAACAAATCTTTTGTGATTTGCTTCTTAGATATAATTTGGACAACAAATTTGTTTTGTGACACCTCTATGCCTTATTTAATTCTTTTGGTGTTTTGTCCAAAGTATATCTTTCTTGGATCTTTAAAAGGTTTGGTGCATGCTTATATGTAATTTGTTTATGCTTGTAGCATGCTTGCTTTCTTTCGATCCATTATGTAGGATATACTCCATCAAATCCTAAATGGCTAAGATGTGCATGAAATTCGAATTTCATCTAAATATGCACATGTTTATATGGAGTGTGTTCTATATATTGTGGTTAGTCTAACCATGTTGGACCCAATAAGTTTGGGGACCAAGATGTACTTGAATGATGTTTTAGGTACATTGGAGATGCAATGGAGGCTTGTCTCATCTATAAGGAAGGTGTTGTCACCATATGACGATTGGAGTCAAGCTAGGATGATCGATGAACTCTTATCCACTACATCAAGCCATTGCCATCTCGGTAACAAGTATCTTATTCATGCACTCTCATATATCATCCAACCTCTTGTAGGTTGTATCTTGGCATGAAATTATTTATTTCGAAAATATTGCGGTTCTTGAAAAACCCTTTTAAAGTAAAACTTCTTATTGAACACTTGAGTAATTTGAGAAGATGCATATGATAGGTTATATATATATATATCATATTTTATGATTCACCTATCACAAATATGCCCTCTAGCAATTTATTGCATATCAATTCCTCAAAGAGCTCTTGTGTACAATATTGATGAAATTGTGAAATAAATCCGTATTTGTGATACTTGTTGCCTCTCTCAAAACATTCCAACTAGCTTTACTTCCCTTATTGTTAGTTGTGATGTTTTTGAGATTTTCTTGGTTGAAGCTCATTCATATACCACAAGTGTGTAAATTGGAGCCATAGGCTATATATGCTTTTTAAGCAAACATCCTTGGTATATTTTATGACTTCATCTTGGATATCATGTCTTATTTATTTTGTTAATCTCTTGTGTGTGCATGTTTCTTTATGGATCACTATGTCCACTTTAGAAACTTATATACATGAGAGCGTTAATCCATCAACTTGATATCCTTGTTCCTTGCCAATCATCTTTTACCCTTTTGCTTTTAGTGGTGTTGGTAAAGAAGATTTATGAGTGCTTGGTTTACTTGTTTTTCTTCATGCACTCATATCTCGTAATTGTTGGACTCAAGTTATTCTTGATAAGCATTTTATTTTTATCTTGGGTATGTTCTAAATAATATAGAGGGAGTGAGGATTCCATGTTTGTGCATATTGTATTCAAATGCAAACATTATAAATTGTGCACGAACCTTGGGGAGCTTTCTTATTTTATTTAGAGCACTATATCTCTCTTATCATGATATCTTTGTTTGTCCAATCGGATCTTTGATTGCTCGCTTTATTTGTTGAAGCTCACTTCACCATGTTATCTTTATGCAATCTTTGATCCTCAATATAGTTTGACTTCCTTCAAGTATTCATCATTGGATATGTGCACTTGATTCCACTCAAATTATGAGAAGTGCACACTTTGGGGAGGAACTCACATTATATTGGCCTTCTAAATTTTTCACCCATTTTGACAATCGATGCCAATGGGGGAGAAGTTTAGAGGGTTGAAGGGAATGGTTTTATACTTAAGTTTGGTTTGTGCTTAAGTGTTTTGTCCTCTCATGCATTCCATATTTATATGTCTTGCATGGTTGTATATATATATAGTGGAAACCATCCCAAAGGTTAATCTTGACAATATATGCAATGAATTCATGTTCATCACACGTGCATACATTGTGGGGGAGTTTTCTCTATATATATTGGTTCTACTCACATCTCTTGCATTTGTTGTAGTTGTGTGAGTAGAGCCGGTTTTGATATGGGCTAGTAGCTTTGTGTTACTTGACCATATCAAATACAACCTCGTGTATACAACTTATCCTTGGATAAGTTGCGTACTTGTTCCTAATATTCATTATATAAACCCTCTTATTGTGATTGTCATCAATTACCAAAATGGGGGAGATTGTAAGGGTACATTGCCCCTATGTGTGGTTTCGGTAATTAATGACAACCCCTATGGACTAATGTTTTCATTGAGTTTATATGAAGGAATATTCCATAGGTACTACTTGTACTCCATGTGTTGGATTCAAGTATGGATGCCATGAAGATAACGATATATCTTGTGTATTGGCATCATGATCATCGGTTTGAAGATAAATATGTGATATGATCAACAAGAAGAAATGAAGATGGAGTTCTTATGTGGAACTCAATATTAGCCATGCTCTATCTTAAGTGAGTATGAGAAGATACAAGGTTGAGTCATGCAAGTTCAAGTTGAGCATCTCAAGTGGATCACATGCTTGAAGCTTGACGTCCATTTGGTGATAATGGACATGTGAAGATGTGCATCAATGGGGCTTTCCCATCATAGTGTATGGGGGAGCATTTGTGAGTCTTCACGAAGCAACATTGGTCAAGTGAGGCATTCCGGCTTGAGTGAAGCTTGAAGAGTTATCATCAAGATCAAGCGGGATGCGCAAGGCAAAGGTATGGCCTTGCTAGGTTTTCCTTTTACCGGTCTCAAGGTGGATGTTGGGAGACCGGATTATAGGATAGATAGCCGCACTATTAAGAGGGCTTTCGGTTGGGTAACTTGATCACATCGTCTTAGGGAGCTCAATCCTTTGCATACTTTGCATATCCTTATTGCTTCTTGGTGTTTCTCTATGTGAGGTTCTTGAGCTTGTTGCTAGCTTTACAACAAGCCCAAGTTCATCGAAAACGGAGTTCACATGCATCTTCTATTGCGTTTTCGAGGTTGGGTGATTTTACCGGTTATTCATGATATAAGGTTCTACCTTTTATATTCATGATAAAATCCCCTCCTACAGATTCTTGGGTCTTCACTTTCTATTAGATAGCATTCGTTGTTATCTTCCAAACAAAATTGGTTTCATGCGACTCGGAGTTCGGGAGCATTAGTTATTAAAGAAAAGGGGTTCTCCAGCAGGCCGCCGGTCATAGGTCCGGTTGGACCGGCCCGTGCGCCGGCAGCTTCCGGTTTGCCGTCCGGTCGACCGGGCGCTGGGCCGGGCGCTCCGGCGCCAACCGGCTCCTGCGCTGACGGCAACCGGCGACGCATCTGGAAGACACGAAGAAGTCCCCGGTCAAGGTTCGGTCCGCCGCCCGGTTTGGACCGGCGGGTCCGGTCCCCGGCCCGGTCCGACCGGGCTCCGACCGGGCGCCCGGCGCCAACCGAGCTCGCGCTGGCCGCAACCGGAGGAGTACTGCGCGTCACTTCGAGGGTCCGGTCATGATCTGGTCTGTCGTCCGGTTTGGACCGGCGGGTCCGGTCCCTGGTCCGGTCGGACCGGCCCCTGCGCTGGGCTGTCCGGTCTGTGGTCCGGTTGACCGGGTTTCTCGAGAGAAAGCTGATGTGTCAAGTGAGCAACGGCCATATTTCAAGTGACACTATAAATAGCCCTTCTTCCACCTTGAGCAAGTTAGTTCTTCCCATTCTCTCTCCTCCATTGTTGCATTTGAAGAACTTGCTCTCCCCTTTGATTCCTCCAACCATTCTTGCTCATTCTTGAGGGATCTAAGAGAGGAGATCTAGATCTACACTTCCACCAATCCATTTCTTCTCTAAGTGAGGGAATCTCTTGGGATCTAGATCTTGGAGTCTTTTGTTGACTTTCCCCATTGTTCTTCCTCTCCAATCTCATCCTAGCATTTGTTGTTTGGGTGGGATTTGAGAGTGAAGGATTTGAACACCTCTAGTGTTCTTGCTTTGCATCATTGCATAGTGTTGAGCTCTCCACCTCGATTAGTTCGAGTGAGAGACCGTGAGCTTGTTACTCTTGGAGGGAAACCTCCTAGTTGGCTTGGCGGTTGGTGCTCCGGTGATCTCTTCAAGAAGATTGTGAAGAGGCCCGGGCTTCTCCTTCGTGGAGCTTGTGAAGTGGTTGTGGAGCTTGCCATCTCCGGAGCGGAGGAAAAGCTAACCATAAGGAAAGGGCCATTATCCTTCGTGGGTGTGGTTCGGAGAATAGGGTGAGCCTTCGTGGCGCGGGGAATCCTTCGTGGGACCCCACTCCTGCAAACGTGACGTACCTTGTTGCAAAGCAAGGGAACACGGGAATACATCCTCGTCTCCGCGTGCCTCGGTTATTTCTATACCCGAGCTCTCTTTCCTTGTGATAGCCATCGTGCTTGAAGTACATATATCTTGCTATCACTTGTGCTATATATATCTTGTGCCTATCTTGCTTAGCTCTAGTTGCTATTGTTACACTTAGTTGAGCTTAGCATATTTAGGGTTTGTGCTTGTAAACTAAACGATAGTTTAATTCCGCATTCTTACAAGACAAATCCGCAAGAGTTTGTAATTGCCTATTCACCCCCCCCCCTCTAGGCGACATCTCGATCTTTCAGTGGTGTGGGCCCCTCCTTGCCCCACTATCTCATCTCTTTCTCCCAGCATCTTCTCTCTCCCGAAAAAACTCGAACCAGCTTTCTCTCACTCGCGTTTTTGCTCAAGAGCTCAGGATTTTTGATATCTTTGCTCAGCCCAGTTTACGTCCGAAATTTGGCACATTTGCTCTCCGGTATGTGACTCCTCCGCCTATCCAAGTAGAATTTTGTTTGGTTGAGTACATCTTGAATATTTTGCTGCTGTAGGTAACATGTTTAGTGAGCTTGCATGCTTGTTCTAAGTTGTATAAACTAGTTTTGATGCATGATTAGTGCTCTAGCAAGTTCCTATAGTAGTTCCCCTTGATTATATGTCACCAAATCAAATTTTTATATTGTTTGTTGAAAATTTCAGAAAATGGAGTGGAATAGATATCAATTGAACCAACAAGAATTGGAGGTCCAACAAGTTATGAGAGTGAACCGTGAAGAGGGAGTATACCCCTCCTACTACCCATGCGCAGATTTCATGAGAAGCGCGGGAATATTTGAAGATGTTCAAAGTCTAATTTCTCGTGCAGGGCTGAGTAATTTTGTTGAGGGAGAACCAAGCCAATACGCAAAATTAACTATGTCTGTTGTGCAGGACTTTAGGTTCAATTGGTCGCTATCTAACCCCACGGTTCAGTATAAGATTTATAATAAAGCTGTCAACTTGCCATTCAGTGATTTTTGTGCAGCAATTAGAGTACCGCAATGGGGATCATGCGAGAAGATAAGGGGATCGCCTCAAGAACTCTTAAGCCTCTTCAAGATGATTTGCTGTGGAAGGAGTTTCTCAGAGGATAGTGGTAAAATCACTAGTATTCAGTTCCCAGCTATCCGCTACTTTGCTTATTTCGTTACTAAATGCGTTCTTGCTAGAAAGATTGGTGGTAGACTTTCTATCCCGGATTTAGCTTTTCTAGCTGCGGCACTACAAGGCAATAGGACTTATAATTTGGGGGCATTAATAGCTTATAGACTTGCTACTAACCGTGAGAAAGGTGGAATTTGTGGAGGTCTCATTGCCTCTCGTTTACTAGCTTTTCATAATATAGAACCTCATCATCTTGATATTCCACTTTCCATAGAAAAACTTGACATAGCCTCTATGATTAAACATGAATTTGTTTCTGATTCCTCCAACTTGGGTAACCTGTATTACAAGATGACATTTTATAAGAAAGTCTGGAGAATAACTAAGAAAACTGAGAAATTAGTAAGGTTGCCTGCGCCTGTTCTGTTTAACCTTGATTCCAGGGAGGATTGGTCGGTCGCAGAAAGTGCGCTGAATGCACACATAGAGGGAGGAGGCCATCATGCAAGAGACGACACGGAGGTCGAGGAACACCTCGACTCATCATCCGATGCAGCAAGTTCCTCGCATCAACATGTTGGGCATATGGAGCCTCCACGCTTTTCTTCTGCATCGGTACCTTATTATGACTACTCCATGTATGATCCACCGACGTGGAACCCAGACCCTCGATGGGATTGAACTCCACTTAGGCCAAAAGCCTAAGCTTGGGGGGAGGTATACCGGCATCACTCATTCTTTGCATATTATGATTGCTGGATACTTGTACATACTTGTTTAGTCTCTTTGAGTGGTTTTCTAATGAGAGGGAGATGATATTTGGGGAAGTGCTGCCTGAAAACAGATTCTGGACTGTTACTAGAAAAATTCGTGCGCACAGCCAGAACGTTATTTTGATCTGCCAATTTTTGTGCAGGTTCCCCAGGTTGTTATCTAACTTTCATTAGTTGAACACTTTTCGAGCTGAGCAAAGTAATATTTTTGTAAAAATCGATTTCTGTATCAGTGTCGAGTTTTGGCAGATTTCTGCCATCTCGCTTTTCTGTGTTTCTTTTAGTTTTCATTTTCTTGTTCTTGCTTTGTTTCCTTCCCAAAACACAAAAAGACCAAAAATATTTCTGTTATTTCTCTTCACCATTTGTTTGCTTTGGTTTCTTGCATTTGTTTCGCTTTATTTGCTATTGCCAGTTTGCTATAAGAAAACCCAAAAAGATTTTGCTTTGTTTGCTTGTTTCCTTTTGTTCTTGTTCTCAAATTCGAAAACACCAAAAATATTTGCTGTTCTTCTTTGGTTCATTATGAGTTCAATGGTCTTCGGTGGCTGGAGCGTGGTTTTCATTTCATATTATCCAAGCTATACAAGTGAAAAGGCAATAATGACGATCTACGACAATCTCGATTGTGGTGAGAGGTCTGGTATGAACTCTATTTGTTTTCATTTTTGTACATATACTCATCCATGTGAGCATGCTTAGTTGGTTCATGTGAGGTATATGTCATTTAAGAAAGTCTAGTAGTTCATGATCTCTCATGTTTAGCTCCAATTTATTAATATGAGTAGCATGTCATGGATGTTTGCTTGCATTGTTTTATTCATAGATAGGTATGATATTGTGGTATCCTCCTCTGAATAATTCGTTTGAATTAACTTGGCACATGCTCACACATGCATATGACTGAACAAGAGTCAATTAAGCCTCAATGATTTACATTGCTTCAGAGTTCTTGTATCACTTTTATGCCTCAGTTAATTTATTTTGCCGCAAGCATGATTATGACGAGCTATTGCTTCTCTTGATTTGTCGCTCCCTAGTCTTTTGCTAGCCTTCACTTGTACTGAGCGGGAACGCTGCTCGTGCCTCCAAACACATGAAAACCAAGTTATTCCGGAGTGTCCACCATAAATACCTATGCATGGCATTTCAAACCATTCCAAGTAAATTCTCATGCGCTACCTTTAAAACCTTCAAAATGCTTCTCAATTTGTGTTTATGTTTCATAGCTCATGAGGAAGTATGTGGTGTTTAGCTTTCAACCTTGTCATTTACTTTTGACGGACTCTCATATGGACTAGTGGCACATCCGCTTATCCAATAACTTTGCAAAAAGAGCCGGCAATGGGATTCCCAGTCCCAAATTAATTAACTTAAATAGACACTCCTCCATGGTTTGTGATTGTTGGACTGGCACCCGAAGGATTCGGTTAGCCATGGCTTGTGTAAGCAAAGGTTGGGGGAGTGTCATCATCATAATAAAACTAAAATAAAAAGGCACTCCTTCATGGTATGAGATTGTTGGCAGGCACCCGAGGATTCGGTTAGCCATGGTTTGTGTAAGAAAGGTTGGAAGGAGTGCCACATAAACATGCAAATAATTCATGGGAGCCGCTCTTGGAAGTCCGGTTGGCGAGGTAGTTAGTGTACCCATTACCATTCGTTGACAACAACAAACACCTCTCAAAATAATTTTACTCCTGATTTCAAAAATGAAAAGCTCTAGCGCATGTTAATCCCTGCTTCCCTCTGCGAAGGGTCAATCTTTTACTTTTGTGTTGTGTCTCCATTCTTTCTTTGAGCACTATCTTGAGAGCACAACTCGTCATTCTTAGTATAATATGCTTGTCCCAAAATATGATTGATTGCGGTATAACTTTGATGCTTTTATCTTTGACAATCACTACTTCTAGTCTTTCTATGAACTCCAGAGGTGCCTGGGCATTTATGTTTTGCCGATCAAATACGGGCAAGCGAGATACCACTTTATCATACTTTCTTATGAACATTGCAATCCTCGCTTATATACATGATTCATGATGCTTATTATTAATTGTTGGTACCTCTTCATGATTGACATAGTCTGTTAGATGATCTTATTTGCATGTGTCTTATTATGAATCTGCTTAAGTATTAGCCATATCATGAGAATATATACATCATATGAGCAAATGTGTTCGTGAAAGTTCTTTTGTCGCTCAGATTGTTAACTGAATTGCTTGAGGACAAGCAATAAGCTAAGCTTGGGGGAGTTGATACGTCCAAAACGTATCTACTTTCCCGAACACTTTTGCTATTGTTTTGCCTCTAATTTGTGTATTTTGGATACAACTAACACTGACTAACGCTGTTTTCAGCAGAACCGTTCGGTGTCTCGTTTTTGTGCAGTAAATCCAACTTTCGGGAAAATCCTCGGAATTTATGCGTAAGGCCCTATTTTCCCGAATACCGACGGAGCCGAAGGACAAGTAAGGTGGAGGCCCGAGGGCCCCACACCATAAGGCGGCGCGGCCTAGGGGGCCCGCGCGGCCCTATGGTGTGGCCCCTCGGCCGGCCTCCGACGCCCTCCTTCGGACTACTTATTGGCCTCGACCTAAAAATGCACGGGGAAGTCGAAGTCGCCGTAAAGCCTCCGAACGCCGCCACATCGCGAAACTCCGTCGCGGGAGCCGAAGTCTCCGTTCGGCACTCCGCCGGGACGGGGAATTGGAGGAGATCATCGCCATCATCACCGCCAACGCCTCTCCATCAACCAGCCATGCTTCCCCCATCCATGTGTGAGTAATTCCCCCGCTGTAGGCTGAAGGGGGTGGTAGGGATTGGATGAGATTGGTCATGTAATAGTCATAAGATTGTTAGGGCATAGTGCCTAGTGTCCGTAATTGGTACTTTGATGATATTATTGCAACTTGTTATGCTTAATGCTTGTCACTAGGGCCCGAGTGCCATGATCTCAGATCTGAACATGTTATTGTTTCATCATGATATTCATTGTTTATTGATCTTACTCGCAAGTTGTATACACATGTCGCTGTCCGGAACCGATGGCCCCGAAGTGACGAAATCGGGACAACCGGAGGGAATGTTAGTGATGTGAGGATCACATGTGTTCACGGAGTGTTAATGCTTTGCTCCGGTACTCTATTAAAAGGAGTACCTTAATATCCAGTAGTTTCCCTTGAGGCCCGGCTGCCACCGGCTGGTAGGACAAAAGATGTCATGCAAGTTTCTCATTGCAAGCACGTACGACTATAATTGGAACACATGCCTATAGATTGATTAGTACTTGGACACCGTTTTATTATTATCTGCAAATGCCCTGCATGATTGTTACATGAGTTTCTCTCATCCATGCAACGCCCGTTCATCCGTCCCCGTGCCTACGATATTTTAATCCTACCGTTTACTAAAATCACTACCGCTGTCTTTGTTACTCTGTCGCTGTTATTTCACTATCGCTACTGCTATAAAACTATTACTACTGATAAACTCTTGCGAGCTAGTCTGTTTCCGTGTGCAGCTGAATTGACAACTCCGCTGTTAAGGCTTTCAAGTATTCTTTGTCTCCCCTTGTGTCGAATCAATAAATTGGGTTTTACTTCCCTCGAAGACTGTTGCGATCCCCTATACTTGTGGGTCATCACTGTGCTACTGGCTGCTGTTGCTGTTGATGTGCTACTGGATGCAATCTATCTATCTATCTAACTTGCTATCATTGTTTCTGTCATTGTCCTGGTGAACTATTGTTGCTATTGCTTGTGTGTGCATGCTCTAAATGGTCAAATGATCTCATGTGCTAGTGATTTACTTACTGGCTCATTGCTCATGCCTTTTACTTAATGTCCTATGCTATTGCTATGTCTCTGTAGCATGCTGGAGGATTTTAGTGATGTGCCTTGATGCTTCCATAGCATCCTCGGTATGATTGTTGTTGCCGATAATTGGATGAACTGCTATGCAATAATGATTCCTTTGATGTGTTATTGAAGCTTGGATGGAAGCCAACTAGTGTTGGGTACCCTAGCTTTGTTTTGAACTCAACTGAGTAATGAGAAATTTCTAATTCTTGTTGGCTTGGATGAATTTGTTGTGCTCAGTGAGGTTAACTGTTAATCTTGATGGCTCATTAGTTTTCTGGACCCCAAGTTTTCTGGACCCTCGATCATTTACTTGATGGATTCTTGTGAGCTTATGGTATGCTTATAATGCTCCGATTAGTGGGGGTGCTTACTGGATCATGTGCATATAGTTCATATAGTTCCCTAAAAATAAAGAATGCTCCTCGGCCGGATGCTTGATGTCTTAGCTCAGCCAATGATGCAAAGGCCGAGGCAAAAATTTGGATAAGAACAGATACTAAAATGTGTGATTTAAATGGAATGCTTATGATGGTATACTAAAATAGAGATATTCACATTAGGGAATCATGTAAATGAATGCCACCGTGGTATCCTTTGAAGAAAATGGGATGTTTCGATGGTTTAAAAGACTAGGTGATGCTAGGTTATTAAGTTGGCTCGTCAAGGTTGGTTTTATCTCGGTTAAGTTGGATAGGCTATGTGTTCTTGCTTACTTATTCATATCCATCTCTACCGGATTGACTAGCTCAGGCTTGGCCTCTCTCTTCCAAAGATCACTTGGTTACTACCAAGTGATGAATAATCCCTTATGGTACCCCAACTTTGTTTTGAACTCAACTCGAGTAATGATAAATTTCTATTTCTTGTTGGCTTTGATGAAAATAGAGATATCCACAGTAGGGGATCATGTAAATGAATGCCACCGTGGTATCCTTTGAAGAAAATGGACATGTTTCGATGGTTTTAAAAGGCTAGGTGATGCTAGGTGATTAAGTTGGTTACCAAGACTTGTCTCATCCGGTTAGTTGGGATATGCTATGTGTTGTTGCTTGTTTAGGCATATCTATCACTTATTGGATTTATCGGTTCTTGATTGGCCTCTCTTTGCAGCATCACTTGGTCTATATACCAAGTGATGAATAATCCCTTTGGAGCATCTCGCTCCATGCATGCTATGTGTGTTTGAGCATCTTGACTTATGTCACCATGGTTGCTGGTTTGTTGGTGTTTTTGTACTTGCCGATGATTAGATGGTTGGTCGATCACTCGTACACTCGGGGTGGAGCAAGTGAGCTCTGGTGTGATGGCACAAATATCAATATCTTGTGCATCCTACCCGGCCTCACTTACTCCATCCCTGGATGTTAATATTTGTTTCGACCAACAAAGTATGAGGCATTCCATTTAGTTCATACTATTCAGCTTGTCTATTATTTGAGTTGGCACTTCTTAATTGCATTGGCCGATGATTAGAATGTTTGGTCACTTGTACACTTCGGGGTGGGGCCGGTGAGCTCGGTGTGATGGCACAAATATCAATATCTTGTGCATCCTACCCGGCCTCGCCGACCCCATCCCCGAATGTTAATATTTCTTTCGACCAACAAAGTATGAGGCATATGATATCTAGTTGAGATACCACTTGGCTCTTTCTTCCATTTTAGTGCTGATGATTAGAATGTTTGGTCACCTATACGCCGCAATATACTTTGTAGACGGGCCCCCTTTCCCCGGCCACCGTTCCGTGAACGAGTCCTTGACGGGACAACAACGCCAACCTGCCTCTCCGGTGCAGAACCACGCTAGTCCTAGCCGCCTCCCTTGTGGCCGCGTCTCCTGCGTTCTGCGCTTTTTCTCCATGGCCGGACTACGATTGGACACACCGAGGGAATAATGATAATAGCCATCACCACTATCGTCAGACTCCGTGTGTAGAGTACTTTGCAGCGATGCCACTTCTCTTCTCTCGCCGTCCGAGTACGTGAACGAGTCCTTGATGCAAAGACGGTGCCGGCCTCCTAGCATCATGCCGACTCCGTTGTCGCGCTTCAGAGCCGTGCTCCCGCGCCCTACGCTCTTCGCCTTCTTGCTCGGTGAACAATAGATCGATCGTTGGAATAAGAAGCCGATGACGGCCGATCGCAATCTAATCTTGCGACCGGCCGTCATCGGTTTTCTTATTCCAACGATCAGTCTATTGGTTCACCGGTCAAGAAGGCGAACAGTGCAGGGCGCGGGACACACGGCCTGAAGAGCGGCAACACGGGCCGGCATAATCGTCGGGCAGGCCGGCACGGTCTTTGCATCAAGGACTCGTTCACCGCACGGCGAGGGATGAAAAGTGGCATCCGCCGCAAACTGCTATGCACCTGTGGAGTCTGGCGATAGTGGTGATGGCGATTATCATTATTCCCCCGGTGAGTCAAATCGTGGTCCGGCCATGGAGAAGAGCGCAGGAGACGCGGCCACAAGGGAGGCGGCTGGGACTACCGTGGTTCTGCGCTGGAGAGGCAGATCGGCGTTGTTGTCTCGTCAAGGACCCATTCACGGAACGACGGCCGGGGAAAGGGGGCTCTTCTGCAAAGTATACTGCGGCGTATACTGCAACTATGGTTTCTGACCATAGTATTTGTGTTGACCAACAATGTATGAGGCACTTGTTGGTCTCACTTTCTTCCATTTTAATCATAGTAGGAACCGGATGAAGACCCCGATGCAAGCGAGCCTGGTGGGTAGAGAGGAGGGAGCAAAGGAGGAAAGACTACTTTGTATCTCGAAATTGTGAAATTTGTATGAATTAAGAGTTGTATGCAAAACATTTGACACTTGCCACTATATATGTATCTCGATCGGGCTCTAAGTACTGTGATGATGATGTATAATGTTGCTATGTTATATGTGTCCATATTATATCTGTCTATCTATCTATATTATACCTGTATATGGTGTACAAAACCTGTATAATACACCAGGGAGCACAAAATCGAGTATACCTGTACATTGTTTAGTGGCGCACCAAAATAGAATTCAGTGGCGCACCTATTTCTGTGGCGCAGCCGGATCGTATGCGCCACAGAACATCTTAATTCTGTGGCGCATGGTACGGTGCGCCACCGAAACCCTATTTTTGTGGCGAAGTTTCTGTGGCGCACCGCCCGTGCGCCACAGAATCATGTTTTCGTGCGCCACTGATGAAGCTTTTCCTACTAGTGAGAGAGAGGTTGGAGTTTGAAGTCGTGGATTTCCCGTCACAATACCATGCTTTGTTGGGACGACCCGCCTATGCTAGGTTTATAGCGGTACCTCACTACACATACTTGTTGTGGAGACTCCCTGGACCCAAGGGCCCAATCACAGTAAAAGGCAGTTTCACGCTAGCTGATAAGTGCGACAAAGATTTTCATCGACTGTTAGAGACTTTCGGGATGCAAGCAGAGTATATGGCGTCAAGGCTAACAAATGATTGCCAGACGTAGGGACGCCGCTCAAGGAGCCAACCTTTGACACTACTAAAGATTCCAAGGATGTGCAGATCCACCCGACAGATCCCAAGAAAACGACATCTATTGCAACAAACATGGACCTTGCATAGGAAAGCGCGCTCGTCGAGTTCCTCCGTGAGCGTTGGGAAATCTTCGCATGGTGTCCAGCTGACATGCCAGGAGTACCCAGGGAACTTGCCGAGCACCACCTCAACTTGGATCCAATGGCGAGGCCAATCAAACAACCTTTGCGACGTTTTTCGGAACCAAATCGCAAAGCTATGCTGTCAGAAATCAATCGACTCAGAGAAGCTGGCTTTATCAAAGAGTTACATACAGAGGCCACATGGGTAGCTAACCCAGTGCTGGTCCCGAAGAAAAACACAGAGGTCCTTCGCATGTGCGTCGACTTCACATGTCTCAATAAACATTGTCCAAAGGATCACTTTCCCCTACCAAGATCGATCAAATTATCGACTCCACGGCAGGTTGTGAACGTCTTTCCTTCCTGGACGCATACTCTGGTTACAACCAGATCCAATTAAAAGAGGAAGATGAGGTCAAAACAGCTTTTATAACACCTTATGGCGTGTTCTGCTATAGAACAATGCCCTTCGGGTTAAAAAACGCGGGAGCAACATATCAGCGGATGATGCAGAAGGTCTTGCCACACAGATCGGCAAGGAAGTCCAAGTGTATATTGACGATGTCGTCATAACAACAAAGAAGGGGTCAACCTTGATCGAGGATTTGAAGGAAACTTTCGACAACCTCGACAAGTTCTGCCTCAAGCTGAACCCGACAAAGTGCTCTTTTGGCGTTCCTGCGGGGGAACTTCTTGGCTTTCTGGTTTCAGCAAGAGGAATCGAGGCCAACCCAGAGAAAATCCAAGCCATCGTGACGATACGGAAGCCAACAAAGTTGAAAGAAATACAACAGCTGACTGGGCGAGACACAGCTTTAAGCAGATTCGTCGCCAGGCTGGGAGAAAAGGCGTTGCCGTTTTACGCTTTGATCAAACAAGGAGAAAAGTTCAAGTGGAACGAAGAAGCAGACAGAGCTTTTGAGGACCTTAAGCGCACAATCTCGACACCCCCAATCTTGGTGGCGCCTAAGGAAAAGGAGCCACTCCTGTTATACATCGCAGCCACGCCTCAAGTGGTTAGCACAGTACTTGTGGTCGAAAGAGAGGAAGAAGGAAAACTCCATGGAGTACATCGGCCGGTATACTTCATAAGTGAAGTTTTATCGCCTTCAAAACAGCAGTACCCGCAGTACCAGAAGTTAGCATATGGAGTGTTCACAACCGCAAGAAAACTGCGACACTATTTTTCGGTGCATCCGATTATAGTGGTCAATGATGCGCCTTTATCCAATATATTAAACAACCCAGAAGCTATGGGTCGTGTGTCCCTTTGGGGAATAGAGCTTTCCCCTCGGGACATCACATATGAGAAGAGAAAAGCAATAAAGTCGCATATTTTACCAGACTTCGTCGCAGAATGGATGGAGCTACAAAATACGGGACCTCCAGATTTGTCGAGAACTTGGACTATGAACTTCGATGGGTCCAAGAGGCTAGAAGGAGCTAGAGCAGGCGTGATACTAGTGTCACCCCAAGGCGACAAGTTGAAATACGTGCTACGGATGATGTTTCCAAACGCATCTAATAACGAAGCACTTATACACGGGATGAAGATGGCGAAAGCCTGCGGAGCAACCCGATTAAAAATCTTTGGTGATTCACAGGTGGTGGCTCAACAGGTGATGAATCAATGCGATGCAAACATCGGGTCGCAGTGTCTAGCAATACCACCTGGAGTATTCTGGGAAGAGATAACTGAAAGATCAACCAAGGCGAAGAAATAGCAGAAGAAGAAGGAGAAGGTTGAGAAAGCTTCGGGGTCTCCAGCAGCACCGGAAGCAAATACATCGGAAGATGAGGAGGAACCACACGTGATAATGATGGTACAAATTCCTTGGATGCAGGCTTACGTAGCATATATCCTAAGGAAAGAACTACCCGAAGATCCAGTTGAAGCAAGGCGAGTTATCAGACGTTCCAAAGCCTTTACTGTGATCAAAGGAGAGCTATACAAACGAAGTATTTCGGGAGTACTACAGAGATGTGTCGCACCCGAAGAAGGAAGGCTTATTCTGAAGGATGTACACGAGGGGGTGTGCGGACATCATGCAAGCAGTCGAGCTATAGCAGCCAAGGTTTTCAGGGCAGGATTCTATTGGTTGACAGCAATAGAAGATGCCAAGGACGTAGTACGTACTTGCGACGCGTGTCGGAGATTTGCGGCAAAACCTCATTCTCCGGCAGCAGAACTGCTGCCAATACCCTTGTCATGGCCTTTTGCTCAGTGGGGCCTTGATATGGTGGGAAAGTTACATAAGGCGTGGCCAGGAGGTTACGAGTATATGCTGGTGGCTGTCAACAAGTTTACCAAGTGGATTGAGGCAAAAGCAATAAACTCGCCAGACGCAAAGATCAGTGGTCAGTTTCGTCAAAGGTATTGTCTTTCGATTCAGCGTTCCCAATAGCATTGTCACAGACAACGGCATCAATTTTACTTCCAAGGAGTTCAAAGCATACTGCGCAGAGGTAGGTATCAAACTACACTTTGTGTCGGTAGCACATCCGCAAACCAATGGTCAAGTCGAGAAAGCAAACGGTATCATATGTAATGGTATCAAGAAACGATTGATAACACCTCTGGAGAAAGCTCGACATACCTGGCCAGAAGATTTGCCAAGTGTCTTATGGAGCATACGAACAACATCCAATACAGCCACACAAGAAACCCCGTTTTTTCTGGTCCATGGAGTTGAGGCAGTGCTCCCGATAGAAATAAAACACAATTCCCCGAGAGTGGCGGAATATGATGAAGCAACCTCGAGAAAGGTGTTAGAAGATGATGTCGATGCACTTGATGAAGCTAGAGACGAGGTGCTGTCAAGAGTTACCAAGTACCAGCAAGATCTGAAAAATTACCACAGTCGACGTTTGCGACCAAGGTCTTTTCAAGTGGGAGATTTAGTCCTTCGGCTCTCCCAGGACAGCCATGAAAAGTTCGAGTCGCCATGGGTAAGATCATACATCGTCACCGAATTAATTGTGGGAGGAGCATACAGAATAAAGGACAAGAAGACAGGAGTCCCAGAGAAGAATCCATGGAACGTGGCGCAACTTCGACGCTTTTACGCGTAGAAGTCAACATAGAAACACGTCAACATACATTGTACTGAAACGCCCGCGAGTTTTCAGACGCACTCTTTTCCTTTCAAGGCACCGAGTGGGGCTGGAAGGTTTTTAATGAGGTGGACTCGCGGTGCTGCAATATAATAAAGATATTGATGACATACATCTTTTTCTTCGACAGGCTCGGGGGCTTTCAAGCCGTAAAAACAATATATATACATAAGTCCTCGCAATATACAGTCTACAAGATATTTGCCTTGGTTCAAAACACCTCGCAAAACAATAAAGATAAAAATACTGGCCACCAAAAAAGCTCGGGGGCTCGATGAAAGAAAAAACGTATAAGTTGTTTTACAATATTCATAGTGCTTAGAATACATAGGTTTTCACTATCAAGAAAATTTCGACAGAAAGAAGCAAACTTTCAGTCATGTCCTATCAGGTTGTCTATGTTTACTCTTTCATTGTCAGCAGCGACACTCATATGCTCAGCATAATTACCCTTCACGAAGAACTCGGCATCCAGTCGAAGTAATTCATCCATCATTTCCTCAGCCACAGGAGTTACAACATCGTTGATTTTGTCAATATTCCTCCTCCTTTTCGTAAGTTTGGCTTGACAAATTTCAACAATTTTGGTCATATCCAACTTCGGATAGCAGACCTGCAACATGATCATAGCAAACCTAGCTCCATCAGTCAGTTGAGCCTTCACAAACTCGTGGATTCGAGGAGCATCCCGAAATTTATTCATCAGGTCAGGAAGAGTCTTCGGCGGGGAGTTGCGAGGAAACATGGTGTTGTAAACCAGGGCTAACGTCCTTGCACAAAAATCTAGAAAATCACGGATTTGACCTGCGCGGTCTTGAAATCTGACGATTTGTCGGGTACGATCAGGCGTAGCCCAAAAATTGGAACCATGTTCTAGAGCAAGTTTGATAAGCACATTTGACCTGGCTTCAACCCGTTGGTCTTTGGCGACAGCATCCAGGAAAGAACCTACTCAGCGGAAGCATCAGTGAGAAATGGAAAACAAGCAAAATGAAGTAGAAAAGTTCAAGCTAATGAAGCGTACCCGCCATATCCAGGCTAGCGTCAGTCATCAATTGAAGCATATAATCTTCTCGTGAAGTAGCTTGTGCAGCTTCAGTAACCGCAACCTCTTTTAAAGCTAAGGCTTCCTGGGCCTGTTGAAGAGCAATTTTCTCCCTTTCAGACGATTTTCGGGATTGTTCCATTACCACGAGTGCTTGTTTCTTCATCGACTGGAGCTGTTGTCAAAGTTCGTTCAAATCTTGTACCGGATCAGCATTTGATGAATCTTCAACAAAATCATCAGCGGAAGTTTTTCTCGAGTAGGAGAAAGCGGGCAAAGCATCCGAGGAACGAGGTATCGCGGTATAGTTGTGAAAAACCAACTGGAGAGAAAAATTCCGACATCAATAACTTCGCAAAATAGCATTTCATTAATCATTCGGATATTTACACGATCATTACAAGAGAAAGGTTCCTATTGAACCAATGACAAGCTGCCGCAAGACGGTGTTAAAGCGACAACATCAAAAGAAGCGTAAAAAGGAAAATCAAAGACAAGATGGTCTACTTGACCTCCGGCTTGGCAGAAATGGCAGGAGTAGCAGGCTTGTTTCCAAGGAAGGAGATGATCTTCTTCGAATGAGGTTTGGCAGCCTTGATCAATGATTGCCACTTCTCCTTGCCGATCTTCTTCGTCTTGCCAGCTTTTGCGCAGTCGATGTTTTGCTGGCTCTCGGCAACCAAAGCTATGGTGCCTTCGATGCTAATCTTCAGGTTCTCCTGCCGGAAAGCCAGTCCAAGGTCTTCTTCGGGATTAAATTGCTTCGCAAGATCGGCAAAGGGTTCTGGTGTGCTTTTCTTCGGAAAGAAATAAGGAAACGAGCGCGTCAATGCTGCTCGCGCATCCGCAATACTGCGGCGCGCCAGGTCCCCGTGAATCTCAAGGAGAGAAAGGGCGTCGAGAAGACGGTCCACTTCAGGCCTTGCGAGTTCAAAGTCTTGAACCATC
This sequence comes from Lolium rigidum, assembly GCF_022539505.1. Classification (NCBI taxonomy): domain Eukaryota; kingdom Viridiplantae; phylum Streptophyta; class Magnoliopsida; order Poales; family Poaceae; genus Lolium; species Lolium rigidum. Next base: position 310,846,764 of record NC_061514.1, read on the forward strand.
TTTCCTGCTGAAACGAATTTCGCGTGATCAACAAATAAAGGAAGAGCTACTCTTTGAAAGAATCTGAAGAAAGGGATTAGTTAACTTACTGACAAAGCGCCGATTCTGCGACTCCAGGCGGCCAATGAAATCTTCTTCGCGCGCAGTTTGTTGAGATATATTCTCGCTTAAGGCAGTTTCAGCTTGATGGAGTCTCTTCCAAAGATCTCCAATAGAGGCAGCATCTTGCTCGGTCTTCTCGCGGGCTTTTTCACTCTTCTCAAGCTTGTTGGCGAGGTCATCGGCTCGCTTGTTAGCTTTGGCGAGAGCCTCTGGCAAAGGGAACATGGTAGAAGTGTTACAGCAAGATAGATCATTGTGTGAAAAATAAAGATAATAGAAAGGCCAACCTTTCAAATTTTCGACAGTATCTCGGTACCCAATAAATTGAGTACCGAGGCTGATGAACTGCTTCATAAGAGGCTGTCGGAGAACAAAAAAATAGAAGTTTAAAAACATAAACAAAAACGGAGAAAAACTCGACAGATGATAAATAGTTGCAAAGATGCTTACATTATCCAAAGAAGGAGTCGTCGAGCTCCCAGCCACGAGGCTCGTATCTTTGCCAAGTTCAACCCTCGCTCTCTTCGATGAAGGGGCTCGGGGGCTGGTGGCAGGAGTCGACATTTCCAAATTTTGTTGAGGAGGAGAAGTTTCCTCCGCTGCGCGACGAGTGTCTGAAAAAACCAAAGTTCGCGACGTGCTCGTGAGAGCAGTCACATTGGCAGTAGGCTCTTCGTCTTCTTCGTCACTGTCGACAAAAGATAGTATGAGAAAGTGCACAAGTAATATGCAAACAAGAAAAAGGAGGCAGGGTATCTTACGAGCTAATGAGGGCCTCATCGTAAGGATTGAAGTTTTCTTCTTCCTCCTCGGGAGCAGGTTCTTCGGCAGGTGATTCGCCGGCTTTGGAGGTACCGGAGTCTTCGATATCACCCCTTTCCCTCTTGTTCCGGGGGGAAACAGCCTCCGATTCAGTCTCTCTTTCAGAGGAACCCGCGGATTTGTGAGATCCAGCGATTTCACTCTCAGGGCGAGAAGTACCTTGTGCATCACCGTCAACGATGGTTCGATCATCGACCTCCCCACCTTCAGGTAAGGGAGGCAAAGAAGAAGTGACTTGGTGGTTCTGAAAAACGAAAAAACAATAAACAAGACAGTTGAGGATGGAAGAAAGCAGCAAAATAACAAGATAACATTCGATGTTTGAATCCAAATCGAGAAAGCAGGGTAAGCAATACAGGAATCAATGGTGCGCCACTGCTATCACGCCACTGCTAACTTTTAGTAGTGGCGCACTAAGGGTGCGCCACTACTAGCCTGGATAACAGTGGCGCACTGCATGGTGCGTCATTAGCATGTCCAGCGATGTACCACTGACGCTCCAACGTGGTGCGCCACTGTTAGTCAGATGCAGTGCGCCACCACTGTCTAGACGAGGTGCGCCACTGCTACTATTTGGTGTGCGCCACTGTTTCAGCGAGGTGGTGCGCCACTGCTGCGTGTGGACGTGCGCCACTGCTGTCTCCAGGACGTGCGCCATTGCTGAGGTGCCTGGTGCGCCACTGCTAGACTCGGAGGGGATCACAGAGCAGTGCGCCACTGCTACTTAGTGGCCGTGCGCCACTGATGGGCCACTAGTGCGCCACTGCTACAATTTCGATTTTTTTGTATCCTGGCAGGTATTTATACAGGTTGTATATCACAGTACAATAGCACAATACAGGATATATAACACCATATAAATAACAGCACAGCTTATCCATATATAGTTCTTCACATTAGCCCCACATGATTCACAAGATTTCACATTAGAGAAGTTACGAGGTTACAATGCAAGTTACGGGGTTACAAAGTCACAAATGAGCTAGTGGTTACACAAGGTCGATCATCTAAACTACCATCACATAGAAGAGAGCTAGAGTCACTACTAGCACCGTCCCGATGAAAGTGGTCTTCATCCGGTTCCTCCTCCGCTCCCTCCTCTCTCCCGCCAGATAGCGTGCGTATCTGTCTTCGGCCTCCGCTCTAGTGGTGTACCCTTTGTAGCTGCCGCTAAAACGGTGAACCTATTGAAGGAGATATGCCCTAGAGGCAATAATAAAGTGGTTATTATTTATATCTTTATGTTTATGATAAATGTTTATATATCATGCTATAATTGTATTAACCGAAACATTAGTACATGTGTGATATGTAGACAAACAAGAAGTCCCTAGTATGCCTCTTAAACTAGCTTGTTGATTAATGGATGATTAGTTTCATAATCATGAACATTGGATGTTATTAATAACAAGGTTATATCATTATATGAATGATGTAATGGACACACCCAATTAAGCGTAGCATAAGATCTCGTCATTAAGTTATTTGCTATAAGCTTTCGATACATAGTTACCTAGTCCTTATGACCATGAGATCATATAAATCACTTATACCGGAAAGGTACTTTGATTACATCAAACACCACCGCGTAAATGGGTGGCTATAAAGGTGGGATTAAGTATCC
>NC_061514.1:310849411-310881879 GCF_022539505.1 Lolium rigidum
GGTGTATTTCGGTAAAAGTGGGCCAGGTCTAGTTCCTGAGTGTCTCTCTACTTAAGTAGAACAGCATGTTGGGTGAACAAATTAGTTAGACATTAGTAATAAGAAGGCATGGTAATACATACATATCATGATAGCATTTATAGTGAATTTAATTGGGCATTACGACAAAGTACATAGACCGTCATCAACGCATCTATGCCTAAAGTCCACCTTCGATTCTCATCCAGACCCCTCATTATTAAAGTTGCTAACATAGAATATTGCATTAAATATGAGTCAAGTAATGTAACTAGTGACTACATCCTTGAACATAGCACTTAATGTTTTATCCCCTGGTAACATGTACATACGTAATCTTAGTGGTTCTTGTCACTCCTCATGCCTAAAAAGTCCACCTTCGGGTTATCATCCGAACCCCCTCCGGTATTAAGTTGCTAACAACGAGACAATTGCATTAAGTATGGTGCGTAATGTAACTAGTGACTACATCCTTGAACATAGCACTAATGTTTTATCCCTAGTGGCAACAGCACATCCGTAATCTTAGTGGTTCTTGTCACTCCTCCAGATTCACGGAGACATGAACCCACTATCGAGCATAAATACTCCCTCTTGGAGTTACTAGCATCAACTTGGCCAGAGCATCTACTAATAACGGAGAGCATGCAAGATCATAAAAAACACATAGATATAACTTCGATAATCAACATAACAAGTATTCTCTATTCATCGGATCCCAACAAACGCAACATATAGAATTACAGATAGATGATCTTGATCATGTTAGGCAGCTCACAAGATCCGACAATGATAGCACAATGGGGAGAAGACAACCATCTAGCTACTGCTATGGACCCATAGTCCAGGGGTAGACTACTCACACATCACACCGGAGGCGACCATGGCGGCGTAGAGTCCTCCGGGAGATGATTCCCCTCTCCGGCAGGGTGCCGGAGGCGATCTCCTGGATCCCCCGAGATGGGATCGGCAGCGGCGGCGTCTCTGGAAGGTTTTCCGTATCGTGGCTCTCGGTACTGGGGGTTTCGTCACGGAGGCTTTAAGTAGGTGGAAGGGTAGGTCAAGAGGCGGCGCGAGGGGCCCAGACCATAGGGCCGCGCGGCCGGGCGGGGGCCGCGCCGCCCTATGCTACGGCTGCCTCGTGGCCCCTCTTCGTTTCGTCTTCGACTTCTGGAAGCTTCGTGGAAAAATAGGCCCCTGGGCTTTGATTTCGTCCAATTCCGAGAATATTTCCTTACTAGGATTTCTGAAACCAAAAACAGCGAGAAAACAGCAATCGGCACTTCGGCATCTTGTTAATAGGTTAGTTCCAGAAAATGCACGAATATGACATAAAGTGTGCATAAAACATGTAGATAACATCAATAATGTGGCATGGAACATAAGAAATTATCGATACGTCGGAGACGTATCAGAGTTCCGGGGCTAAATTATTCAACCGCGAGAAAGAAGGGCAAGAAGATTGTGAAAAGATAATTATGTATCATTTTCTTGTATGAATAATGGATGTCATATTGTTAATCTACACATTGTACCGATCAAAATAGACATATAATTTATATTTTTGGATATTTTCTAGATTCTATAGTATTTTAACTATTCTACATAATTATAATTATTTATGCCTTTTATTTTGGTGTATTATGCTATTTTGGATATTTATTATAGTGTTAAATCAATTTTAAAAAAAAGGAAAAAAATTGGGGCCGCCAGGGTTCGAACCTGGGCAGCAGGGTTTGGCTCAAACCAACCAGGGACAGAGCCAATGCGGTACGATTCGGGATATGTCAATCCACCCAACGTTTTTCTTTTGACCAAACCATAAAGTGGCAGTGGCGCACCTCTAGAGGTGCGCCATTGTTAAGCCTCATAGTGGCGCACCACTAGAGGTGCGCTATTGCTAAGTGTGTCTGGGGACTTAGCCAAAATTCCCCTTCTCTTCCCCGTCCCGACCAGATCCTCTTATTCGCCCATTCACTCTTGCGCCCTCCTCTCCGCCGGCGACGCCCTGCGCCCATTCACCACTGCGGCCTCCTCTCCGACGCCACCTCACCGGTGACACGAGCGACGCCCTCCTCTCCTCGCCACCCCGGCGACGCCCTCCTCTCCTCGCCACCGACGCTGACGCCCTCCTCTGCATCGTCACCGACGCCCCCTCGATCTTGATCTCCGACGTCGCGCAGGTACGTCCCCCTCGACGGCGGCCGCCTCCCCCTCGATTCACCTCGATCCCCACCCGCCTCACGTTCTCTCCCCACGCAGATCCTCTCAAGCTCGCCGCGGAGCAGGAGTAGCACGTCGGCGACCTCGTCTGTGACCCCCTTCGAACTCCGCCCCATCGAGCTGCTGGCCAACCCCGTGCTCACCTGCGCCACCGCGACCGACGCCGGCTACCCCAGCAACTTCTTCGCCAACCTGTTCCTCTACGTGCAGGTGAGCCACCTCCTCCTTCGTCATTATGCTTCTGCATCAAATGCCTCTCCTTCATAGTTTAGATGAAACAATATAGCTTACTAAATTGACTAGGCAAGATGCTCTGTATATTTTTGAGAGAAAAACACAAACATTTGAGTTTAGCTTAGTTTTCTTTATATGACTAGAGCACTGGCATTCATTGATGCAACATAGCTTGGCCTAATCATTTTGTGATTCTGTTTACCGGCAGTTCATGCTAACATGGATAACATAGGGGTTGTCAAGATGCTTAATTGATAGTCTAGTGAAGCAAAAGAAAATTGCTAAGTAACTAGTCCAGTGCACCTTATGCAAACCAAATGAGGAATTTTGATTTCACAAAAGGTGGTTCTCCGTAGTTCATTGGAGTTCTTTGTTGCAAATGCGGTTAGTTAGTGTAATGCACATCTATTTTGCTATGGTGTAACCGAACCCGAAAGTAATTTACTATCAATTCATTTGATGATAGGTACTTGCAGTTGCTAATCGAAGCAAAATAATATTGTAGAAGAAATTCTGTGACCAAGAAGAATTTATAAGAATCCATTTGAAACATATCCAGAGTACAACTCACTATTGAAACATAGAATTTATAAGAATTTATAAGAAGAATTTACTGAATCTTTGTGAATTTATATCTAGGATGTGTGTTTCCATGCCTAGGTTACTGATTCATTGTTAGGTGGGCCAAGTACTATTTGATCCTCCCATGAATTTGTATCTGTTTACTTCTATTTGTATTTGTATGCTTGGTGCTAGCTTGTTGGCTGCTGCTAGCTTGATAAACTTCTGGAGCATTGTTGCTGGTTTGGTGCTCTTCAGTTAACTGAATGTTTGTCTTGGCAATGCATCTTGTAGCTTGTGTTGAGGTGTATGCATCTTGTAGCTTGCTGAATGTCCGTATGCACTATGCAATGATGCTCGTATGCATCTTGTAGCAATATTCCTCATTCCAGTTGGAAATGCAACTTACACTAAGTCCGGCGCATACCTGAATGTATGAATCCCCAATGTGTAATGGACAATTTGACTTGGGGAACTTGGCTAGTTAGTGCTTAGCCTTAATGTGGTTGCTTTCCGCTGCGGTTTGGATATATGCCAAATATTAGCAGTATTAGTTATATCGAAGCAAAATAATGAGGCTCGTTCCGGAACATTTGATCTCTTTGGATGAATGTTGCTGTTCTGGATGAATGCCTCATATTCTGTGCACTAGACCACAAAGCATTATGTTCTGCTTATGTGTAGCCCTGTGGCCATTTGCCTGACATAAAAATGACAGCACACAAGACAAAGTTTAATTAGCATCAGGTTTCCTTTTGATTTTCTCTGTTTGAACTCCACAGTACCATGAACAAGCTTACTGAATTTTTATTTTTATGTTTTTCAAGGCAGAGTTGAGCACCTGACCGCCGCCCTCGCATCTTCCTCGACCTGGAGAAACAACTCACCTCTCGGAGACTCCACGTGACTCACGGTGAGCTTGATGCTGCTTGCTACTGCCGCTAGCTGCTAACTCCTCGCCGCTTGCTAGCCGCTTGCTCGCTTGCCTGCCGCTCGCTAGCTAGTCGCTGCCGCTAGCTAGCTCGCTATCGCTTGCTAGCTGCTTGCTGTTGTCTGCTAGTTGCTGCTTGCCGCTATCGCTAGCTGTAGGCTGCCGTCGCTTGCTAGCCGCTTGCTCGTCGTCGCTAGTTGCTGCTTGCTCGCTTGTTGCTGCTTGCTCGCTTGATGTATGCCCATGGTTAGCTGATGCATATAGCTAGCCGATGCATGCTCGTTGAGTGCTCAGCTGGTGGAGGATCAATTGTATATGTGCCATGGTGTATATGGAGGAACAATTGTATATGTGCCATGGTGCTCAGCTGGTGGATTGTTTTGCATGTCTATATGGTGTCATATTCTTGTGCAGGGATCGACAGAGTTGCCCATTATCGCTGAAATGTTGATTCATTTCCGTTTCGGCGAAAATGGGGCACTCATATGTCCATAAATTAGCATAGGTCATGCCCAATTTTTCCGTGAAATCTTGCGCTAATTTTATGCATTTTTTCCTACTTAGTTCGAACATGGCCAACAACGAAGAGGCCGGCGGCAGCGGCAGCAAGCCGTTCTGGATGCTAACCGATGAAATTGAGGTGATGGAGTCACAACCTCGCCGCGACAACGGTGAGGATGATGGCATCGATCCAGAGTACCGAGCAGACGATGCCGCCGAGGATGACACCACTGATGGTGCCGCCGAGGATGACACCACGGATGGTGCCGCCGAGGATGACATCGGCGCACCGAAGAAGCTACGGAGGGAGCGTCGCCCGAATGTGCTCAGCACCGTGAAGCAAGCATTCACCGAAGTGAACGCCAGTGGGCATCCAACGGTGCCCCCTGATTTAGTCAAAGGGTACTCTGCCCAACTCGGGTGCATCCTCCGGAGCACGGTCTCGATCAACACCGAGAACCTCAGGCATCCCGACCGAGCGAATTTGCGCACCCTCCTCTTCAAGAAGCTACACGAACGATACGAGTTCCCGGTGGACTGCTCAGAAAAGCGTCTCATGCGGAACAAAGTGCACAATGCCGCCCTCACGAAGATGAGCACCGCCCTCGCTAGTTGGCGGAACCGAGTGAAGAAAATGATTCAGAAGGGTCAGAGTTACGAGAAGATCAAGGATTCAAATCCTTCTATCACCGAGAAAGACTACGCTGATTTCAAGATCAAGTGCGAGAGTGAGTCAATGTCAGATTCTAGTCAGTGGGGGAAGGACATGCGAAAACTGAACTTAGGCACCCACAAACTTGGTCCTGGCGGTTTTAGGGTGGCGCAACCGAAATGGGACGCCGCGGATGAGGAGCGTGTGAAGAACGGCCTCGAGCCCCTCTTCGGGGTGACGCCAGCGAGCCTGGTGCGATGACACAAATATCAATCTCTTGTGCATCCTACCTTGCCTCGCTGACACCATCCCGGGATGTTCATATTTGTTTGGACCAACAATGTATGAGGCCCTTGTCATTCCATTTGCTTTGGTATCTCAAAATGCCGATGATTAGAATGTTTGGTCAACTGTACACTCCGGGGTGACGCCGGTGAGCCTGGTGTGATGGCACAAATATCAATCTCTTGTGCATCCTACCTGGCCTCACTGACGCCATCCCGGGATGTTCATATTTGTTCCGACCAACAATGTATGAGGCATACCTTTTAGTTCATACTACTTGGATCGTTTTTGAGTTTGCTCTTATTCGTTGCAAACATCTATGAGCGTGCACTAATGTTTCTTTGGCTTGTGCATATGTACGCAGATATGACGTGGTATGTCGTGTACAAGGGCAAGGTTCCCGGAGTCTACAACGGTGGGAGGAGTGTCGGAGACAGGTTCACCGTTTTAGTGGTAACAGCTACAAAGGGTACACCACTAGAGCGGAGGCCGAAGACAGATACGCACGCTATCTGGCGGGAGAGAGGACGGAGCGGAGGAGGAACCGGATGAAGACCACTTTCATCGGGAAGGTGCTAGTAGTGACTCTAGCTCTCTTCTATGTGATGCTAGTTTAGATGATCGACCTTGTGTAACCACTAGCTCATTTGACTTGTAACACCGTAACACTTGTCTAATATTTGAAATCTTGTGAATCATGGAGGCTAATGTGAAGGACTATGTATTGGTATACTGTGCTGTTGTATATATGTGTTATATATTCTGTATCTGTGTTGTTATACTGTGCTATACAACCTGTACAAATACATGCCAGAAATACAAAAAATGAAAACGAACTACTAGTAGTGGCGCACTACTGGATCATGAGTGGCGCACGACCACCAAGTAACAGTGGCGCACCAGCCTGGACCCAGTGGCGCACAACCCTCTGATCACCTTCGAAACTACCAGTGGCGCACGTCTGAGATGCAACAGTGGCGCACCTAAAGAAGCAGCAATGGCGCACCAGCTCGCCGTAACAGTGGCGCACCCAAGGAGGCAGCAGTGGCGCACCGACAAGCAGACGGTAGTGGCGCACTGCTCGCTGAACAACAGTGGCGCACCCCTTTGGAGTAGTAGTGGCGCACCGGTGTACCTATCAATGGCGCACGGCGCAGTGCGCCATCGTTACTTAGGGTAGTTGTGGCGCACCAGTAGTGCGCCACTACTGAAACTTAGCAGTGGCGTGATAGTAGTGGCGCACCAGCAGTGCGCCACTGATGGGGGATAGTGGTGCGCCACTGAATAGCTTTTTCCTAGTAGTGCGTCCTCTGTTGGCCCTGATCATTGTACGTCGTGGCGATCAAGGTTTTGTGCTCTACCACCCAAGGATCGACCACGTCTATGTGTTGTAGCGCGACTAGGTTTGCTCTTTCAAAGTCGGCGATTCGACCCTTGAAGTCGACATGCATTTCGCGGCTACCCTCGCGGTGACTCCATCCAGCGAGCTTCCCGAGGTGCCTGTTTATGGGCAGACCGACGGGATTCTCGATTTCTAGATAACTCGTGCAGAAGGAGATGCACTCTTCGGTCAGAAAGCCCTTGGCTATGCTTCCGTCTGGACGTGCCCTGTTGCGCACGTACCCTTTGATGACACCATTCATCCTTTCGAACGGCATCATGTCGTGCGAGAACGTCGGCCCCAGTTGGATGATATCCTCCACGATATGTACCAGCAGATGCACCATAACATCGAAGAATGCGGGCGGTAAGTACATCTCAAGCTCGCACAGTATCACCATGATCTCTTCCTGTAGCCTTCTAAGTTGCTTCATGCTAACAGACTTCCGAGAGATGACGTCGAAAAAGTTGCATAGGCCAAAAAGCGTTTCACGGACGTGCGCGTCCATGATCCCCCGGATTGCAACCGAAAATATCTGCGTCATCAGCACGTGACATTCGTGAGACTTCATCCCGCTGAACCTCTGCTTCGCTTTGTCTAGGTACCTGCTTATCTTCCCCGCGTAACGTAAGGAAGTTTTACTCCTAGGAGACAGTCAAAAAACTGCTCGATCTCCTTCTGACTTAGAGTGAAGCACGCGGGGGGCAGTAATATTCAATCTTTTTGGCCTTTTTGCCCTTGGGATGACTTTGCGTGTCCTCCGCCTCATCATCGTCATCGTCATCATCATCATCATCATCATTAGGGCGTCCCGCGTGAAGCTCCTCCCTGGTCCCAATTGATTGCAAGTCGTACCTTGCTTTCGGCCCATGTTGAGGAGGGTACCAAGCAGACTCCCGCACACGTTCTTTGTGATGTGCATGACATCAAGGCTTTGAGGCACACGGAGGATCTTCCAGTACGGCAAGTCTCAGAAAACAGACCTCGTCTTCCATACCTTAAGCAGCGGCTCCGGCGCCTTTCGCTTCTTTCCCGGCGGTGGGCACTCTTTCCAATTTTTCAATAGCTCGTCTATTTGCTCGCCGCTTCTCGTACGTGGTCGTCTTCGGGGTTCGTCTTGAGCATCGAACAGATCCTTGCGTTTCCTCCATGGGTCGTCCTCGCGAAGCCACCTTCGATGTCCCATGAACACCGTTTTCGAGGATGTGTCGGTCATTTTGTGCTTTACCTTCATCTCCAGAGCCATGAGCGTTAATTTCAGGCGGGTATCCTCCGGCCTGCATCCTTCATACAATGGAGTAACCGCGTCTACCTCCAGTTGATCCATCTTGGCTTTCTCTCGGGCGGCAGCTCTTGCGTTACTCGTCTGCTTGAGAAGCAGCTCTTGAAGATAATGGTCCTGCACCCAGTCCATCGATGATGGTCCATCGTCTTCATCTTCATGATCGTCATGATGACCTCCATCTTGATCTTCCTCATCATCAGGTCCAGGATCTCCTACATTGTGATCATGATCATCTCCGGGATCTTCTACATCCTGATCATGTCCGGGATCTTCTACATCCTGATCATGTCCGGGATCTTCTACATGGTGCTCACCTCCTTCCTTATTTCTTGTTGAAATCCCATGGAAAAATTCATAATCATCTTCGTCGCCTTCCCACCGATAGCCATCCATGAAACCACGCATGAGAAGGTGGTCCCGCACCATATCGGCTTTAGGGTCCATAAGGCTCGTCAGCTTGCATCTTCGACATGGACATCTTATCTCCTTTTGGTTATTTTTAATCATCTCGGCCGTCGCGGCTTTCAAAAACCTAGCCACAACGCCTTCGCTCATCATGCGGACCATGGTCGCCTGCAGGTATAGAGAAAATGGATATCTTAGTATACCAAAAGAAAATTTTGGCATGACCTTCCCTAAAAATAGGAGATATGTATATGCGTAGTATGCCCATTATTCACTCAAACGGAAATGAATCAACGTTTCGGCAAAATATTGGCAACTCCATCGCATTTCTAATCTCTGCAAACAAAAACATGCAACACATGTGTGGAGGCTGCGCATATACAACACATGTGGAGGCTTCGCATACAACACACATATGCACGTGACGCTTCGCGCATGCACAACACATGCGGAGCTTCGCATAACATATATGCACACACACGTGTGCAAGACGATCGTAACCGGTCACACACAAAGCTTAAAACCAAAAAAGTTACCGATACGGCGAGACCGAGAGTGTTGGATGAGGAAAACAGTTGAGATTGAGTAGGTATTGAGCTATAGAAAGTTTCACCCTTACTTACCTACCAAGAAAATTAAGTTTACCACTTAATTTGGGTGAATGAAGAGGTGAAAATGAGGTGGGGAGGAGGAGCAACACGACCAGATCCAGATTTGGTGGGAGGTGGTGGTGGAAGAGTGTTTGGGGAAAGTGGGTGGCACATGGGTGGAGGGGAAAAGAAGGAAATGGTCCCAGGTTAGCAGTGGCGCACCACCTAGCCGTGTGCCACTGCTAGGGTGACATAGCAATGGCGCACTGCCTAGTGGTGCGCCACTGCTCACCTGGTACCTGCACCCCACGCCCCTGCCCAACTTAGCAGTGGCGCACCTAGTTGGTGGTGCGCCATAGCTAGTAGTGGTGCACCATGGCAGTGCGCCATTGCTAAAGTTCTCATCTCTAAAGGGGCCCTGGCCACCTCTATCAACACCCGGATTTTTAAGTCCAGATGCCCATTATGCCATACATCTTAATCCCAGGAAGATTGTTTTTGCGAGACATAATAGTAAGTAGCATAGAGTCATCATTTATTACAACACATACTTGTCTTACAACCATGGATCACATGATCCAATATTACACAAATATAATGTCCAACAACACAATAGTAGCGGAAGCGAAGTAGTAGTGGACTATCTATTCCACAGGCAACGCTTGACGTTAGAAGACGATCCTAGTTATCGTAGACGTCCTGTTGTCCGTCCTCCTAATACTGTGGCTCCTCTTCATATTCTGGCATTTGAATAGCCAGGGACACAGCCGTGAGTACTTTAAAGTACTCGCAAACTAATACTAAGTAATTACTTATCAATTGTAAGAAGGGGTGCTAAGCTCTAGGGTTATTTGCATAAAGCCAAGTTTAGTTCAAATAAACATTTAGTAAAGACTCCTCATTTTTGTCAAACTACTCAAGTGGGAACATTAGTGTCATTCCCACACATCATGTAAGATTCAAATCAAGTCACCTTTCAAATCAATCTTTCCTTTCGAGACTAAAATTCTGACAAAGGAACAGTATGGCCTTTCCAATCGTCCGTAACCGTGGACACGGCTATTCGAATAGGTTTAACACTCTGCAGAGGTTGTACTCTTGTGCCACAACTTTTGATTACATCCGTCGAGGATAACCCCGAATCATCGTAGCTCAGTACGCGGATCATCAACCTTAACCTTTCACTTATACACCCTAGTATAGGCACCTCTCCCCATGAGCTTGGCCTCCCGGTGAAAACAAACCGTCAACCCGGGAACTGCACAGGGCTTGGGTTGTGCATTCACCTCATATTCACATCATTTAACTTTTAACGGAGGCAGCCTCAGCATAACCCCTATGATGCTTGTTTAGAGGGAACCCATACTAAGATACACAAATTTCTAGTTAAGCCCTACCCATAATCAGGTATTGTGGGGGTACTTGTATACTTGGAAAGGTATCGCATTCAAACCCAATCATCAGTTTTCATTAAAATTCACTAGGTCATTCATGTCACCGTCACCTTCCAAAATCTTTCAAAGTCATTTCACTTGTTCCCATCTAGAGTAGTCAATTTTATTGAATTAGCACTAGCCACTAATCATGAGGGGTGCTATCTAGCTTTGATTGCTCTAAGCTAAGGGTGATACTCCTTTCTATCTTAGACCAATTGAATCATAAATCAAAAGTAAACTTTGAAAAGTAAATAATAAAAAATAAATGTAAAGTAAAAACATGGGATAGGTTAACTTGACATAAAGTAAAGAGTGATGGTGCCTTGCTCTTGTAGAGCCTTGCACTTAGGGCATGGCAAGAGTGTTAGCTTGCCTTGAGCAGGGTAGTGGTCAAAGCTTTCTTCCTCTTCCTGGAAGTAGCCCTCCTCCTCTTGAAATTCCTCGGTACTAGCGTCTATACATGAATACGAGGTATACAATCACCAAACCAATCTTACATGCTAGACTAAAACACACCAAAGGTTCACACAAACTAATTCTAACATCACATCATTCATGGCATGGTGATTTACTTGGTTTTCTTATTTAAGAGAAAAATAATTTCCTCTCATTGCAAATATGGATTTGGTTTGCTATTTAAATCTTTGGAGAAATAAATTCCTCTCATTAAATCCTATTAAGATTTAATCTCCTCAAATAATACTAAGGTATGAAATATAAGTTGACCAAGATCAACATTTCATATCTATTATATGGGAGTATAATTTAAATAAGGTGCTATACCTCATGCAATTTAAAACTAGCATGGTAATGATTTAAAATCACTAAGTAATCAAATAAGAGGTTCATTAGCCTAGGGTCATTTCATCTCCTTGAATTACTTAGGATCAAGATTTAAATGAGAGAGTAGCTCTCATACTATTTATAGAATTTGAATTACAAGATTTAAATGTACTAGAAATAGCTCCATAGTCATTCTTTCGATCTAGTCCATGATCATTCAAACAACTTTGCTATCTTATTGCATAATCAATTAGAGGACATCAATTGTGATTTATGAGAGTTGGAAACATCTCAAAATCAATTATGGTTGAATTTTAAATAAAGTTTGAAGTTGTAAAAGTCCCTGTCTTGTTATTTTTAGCATTTGAATTCTACTACGAATTTGGATGTGGGACCAGTGACATTGGTTAGATAATTTCATGGGCTTTCCAAAGATATAAAGTTTGCTAAATTTGGAGCAGTAGATTTCAAACTATTCAAATTTTAAGTGGATAACTGTATTGAATTTGAGCTGAAACTAATTGAATGGAATTTGAATTCCTGGGCCGCGCGGGAAAAGCCTACGGGCCCAAATGATTTAAACGGAGAAGCTCAGCCCAGCAACGCAGCCTGTGCGAGTGGGCCGTCTGACGAGGTGGGGTCCACCCGTCAGCGTCTCTTAAAACAGCGAATCGGTACGAGTGAGGTGGATCGTCGGATTAGACAGAAGATCAACGGCGCACAAGCATCGTCGTCTCCGACGAGAGGCCGTGGCTCTACCGGCGAGCCTAGGGGGTCGGAGGACCTACAAGGGCTCCGGTGGTCGGCGGCGAGGTTCACGGCGATGTTGGCGACGATGAGGAAGCTCCTGGTATCGGCGGCGTGGCGTGGGGAAGCTTCAATCGACGGCGGCGATCTCAGGGTTCCGGCGGCTCCGATCTTCAAATTGCGGCGTCTCCGGCGGTAATTGGATGAACTACTGGTGTGAGGAGAAGCAGTGAAGAGAGGGGAGTGAGATGGTGTGAATGGTTTGTGCTCGGGGCTGCTCTATTTATAGTGTTGAGAGGGTGCCGCGGGTGCTGTGAGAAGGCATCCATGGCGCGGCGTCTCCGGCGCTCGAAAGGGCAAGACGAGGACGACGCTGCGTAGGCGGCATCATGGCGATGCTCAAGGAGTAGCTGGCGCAGAGGGTGAAGGGATGGCTCGGGCGCCTGCGATGTCTGTCACGGCACGCGCGGCTGAAAGTCGACGAGGACGACGGCGACAGTGCATGCATGTGCATTAGAGAACGTCTACGTGCTAGAGGATGTCGAGGAGATTCTTGATGCAGAAGTAGGCTTTGCAGGGGAGGACGGAGGCGATCGGTCGAGCGACACTCTGGCGCGTCCAGTGCGCGCTCACCGCGTGACTGGCATGGTGCTGGGCGCGCCTGTCTTGGCCAATGTCGTGCTCGCGCGAGCCAGGGCCGTGCGTGGTCGTGATCATCAAGCTCTGGGGATTCTCCAGGACAAGGTTTGGGTGAGAGAGTGATGCCGGAGAGAAAGTGAGAGAGGGTGGCCGGCATGGTACGGCATGGAGTGAAAGGAGCGCCCTCTCCACTTTAATCAGCACCAGCAAAGATGAGGCTTGATGCAGGGGATGCAGGAGATGCTCATCATCCCAAATTAAAAGTGGTTTAGGCTTGGAACTGCTGGGTAAAGAGGTGTATTGCAAATCTGGAATATCGCCTGCCAACTGTTCGACATAATGGCTGCATGAGATTTTTGTTTGAATTTTGAAAATCTTTTTGGTGCATCTCAATCATATATTTAAAGAGGTAGAAAGGTGGTGGTGGTGGTCAATTTGGTGAAAGTTTGCAAGATTTCAAAAATGGGGTGATCTTCTCTTTGTTTCAATGTCTCATCTTGTCAACTCTTTTCTGGTCAACCTAGTCAGAGTCAACACTGGTGGTCAACATCAAAGTGGTTCACCTTGACAGGGTCTTGGATGAGGGGGCAAGTGTTGACCAAGTTTGGTTTAGAAATAACCAGATCTAGGGGTGCAAAGTGGGTAAGATGTTATAAAGTGGCCAAATGACCATTATCACATGCATGTGGGATTTGAATTTTTCTTTGATTTGAATCTGGTTTCTTTGATTCATTTGAGTTTGTAATTGGTATACAAGTGTTTTACAACCAAAGGAGCAAGCAAAGGTGGCCTTGATTAGAGTTTTGCATAAATGGCCAAAGTTGTATGCGAGTGAAAGGAGCAATATCTTATTTCTTTTATTTTTCTCTATAAGGGGTTCTAGGTTCATGCATTAGGGTTTAAGATCACTTGATCAACAATAAACACTCATCATGGCAAATGCACACAAAGGGAATGCACACTATGCATAAAACTATATGTAACACTATATGCATAGAAAAGTTTTTGTTAGTTGTGAAATTTGAGTAATTGCAAATCTCTCTCTTTATTTATTTGGGTGAAACTTGGGATGTTACATCCTCCTAGCAATGGCGCACCACTATGCCATGCGCCATAGGTAAGCAAAGTAGCAGTGGCGCACCTAGGCGACGTGCGCCACTATTAGTTTTAGGTAGGAGCTGGCCTCCTGCCAGGAATTAGTAATGGCGCACCACCAACAAGTTGCGCCACTACTACATTTGTAACAGTGGCCCACCGTTTTGTGGTGCGCCATTGCTAAGTAGTAGTGGCGCACGGCCATCATGGTGCGCCACTGAAGTCAATCTTACGGCTAGGCCTTTTACTAGTAGTGCCTTTTTGCTCAATGACGAAACACGCCGAACAAGCTTCTCCAAATCCTTCACAGAGAGGTCTTTGGATAAGCGGTCGACATCTTTCTCGCCAGCATACAGCCACCTAGGATTTTTGCGAGCCTATAGAGGCTGCACCCTAATCCTAAGGAAATAGGCAGTTATTTGGATACCCGACAATTCTTTGCCTCGGGTATTTTGCAGCTCATGGATACACTCCATCAGTGCTTATGTCGCTGTTTTCTCTTCTTCGGTAGCCTCTACGTCCCAGGATCGGTGACGAAGGATTTTTGCGCTACCGTCAAAGAGGGCAATGTTGTATTCCAGCGAGTCAGAGCACTCCTCGTGGACGTACAGCCATCTTCTGCGCCACCCTTGGACGGAGTCAGGAAATTTGACGTCGAAATACTCGACGTCAGGGCGGACACAGATAAAAACACTACCTATGTAATAGGAAATGTTGTGGGAGCCGTTGCGGCGAAGGTAGAAAATGCGTTTCCACAGGGCCCAATTCGGTTGGGTCCCGAGAAAGCATTCGCAAAGGGTAACAAAGATAGAAATATGGAGAATGGAATTAGGAGTCAGCTGGTGCAGCTGCAACCCGTACACAAAGAGCAATCCACGAAGAAAATCATGGATAGGAGCGGACAGACCACGGATGAGGTGGTCAACGAAGCTAACCCGATATCCAATGGGAGGCAATGGAAAGCTCTCCTCGCTGGGGAAGATCAGTGCCTCCTTCTTCTTCATCAGGCCGAGTTTCTTCATCAGGTCAGCGTCCTGATTTGAGATCATGGATCTCTCCCACTCGGAAGCCCCCAAATCTTGCACCGCCATGCTTGCTTCGGGAGTGCTGTGTCTTGTGAGTCTCGCCCACGGTGGCATCAACAATGGCGTGGGAGAGAGTAAGGATGTGGATGAGAGCAGGAGCTTTTGGTTGCAGTCGAGATTTTTGACAGAGAGGATACGAGAGCAGCGCAGCGAAGGGGATAGCAGGAGGAAGAAGATGATTATTTATAGCAAGCCAAGCGAAACACTGCGCCGTTGGATGGTGTGAGAACGGATTTGATGCTCTACACGTGGTTCCAGGGGTAAAAGCGTATTTTTACTTTGAGGGAACTAGACAGGTGCAACAGCGCGCGTGCCAGAAAAAGAAGAGGACGTGTGTCCCCCACTTGCGTAACGTGTCAAAAACTGCAGACTTTCGGCCCCACAGGTCAGTGACACGACAGGACTCGCGTTTTCCCGATACAGCGATCGTGGCCATCGTCAGTACTGATGTCACTTTAAGGAGAAATTTAGACTACGGTGTTTTAAAGATTGGCGGCAGAGGAGCATCATAAGTAACTTCGAGAGCCTTTGATCAAATACAAGTTTTTGCCCAAATGCTCGGGGGCTACTTTTATAAAGAGTTTGATAAAGAGGTGATTCAAAAGAGACAAGATAACTGAGCCTACAGCCAAGTATGAATACTCGACTGTAGCCTCGGGGGCTACTCCCATCGGGAGCGCTGGTCGCGCACCCGATAAAGATGACTTTACTCAGAAAGATTCAAAATATAGCGAGAGATTTACTAAAGAGGTGTAACATCCCAAATTTTCAAACAAGAAAGAAAATGAATTTCCTTTTTCCAAAAATTGGAGCCAACAAAAACTTTAACTCAATTGAGTTTGGTGCATAGAGCTCCTACACAATTGTTGTGAATTTTGCTAAGATGCTTGTGTGAAGTATTTTGAAATGTTTTCTAAACCCTAAAAACCAAAGAGGAACTTTTAAAAAGAAAATAAAACAAATTGTGAGGCATATGTGGGCTAATGGCAAATTCTCCAATAATTGGCCTATGCCCTATTTACCTTACCCAAATGGTTGGAAACCATGAGTAAACCTAACCAACCTCTTTTGAACCCAAAACCATGATCCTTTGGATCATAGATAAAGAAAGAAAAGGTTCTGAGAATTGCAAAAACCCTCACATATGGCTTATGGCCATTTTTGAAAATCTTTAGCCTAGGCCATATAAAATTGTGCCAATGGTTGGGAAACCCTTTTAAACTCAAAAGGATTCTTTTTGAATCAAAGAAACCAAAAAAACCTTGTGGCATGTGATAATGGTCACTTTTGACCTTTTTAATATCTTACCCACTTTGAGCCCTTTTATTAGGAGATTTTCAAACCAAACCCTCTCAACTCTTTGCACCTCATCCAAGACCTCATCAAGGTGAGCAACTTTGGTGTTGACCACTTTGACCAGATCTTTGACCATTGCTTAATTTAGTCAAGCCAAGTTGCCACTTTGGAACCAATTCTAAATTCCCACCAATTTTGGAATTCTTCACAAATATTTTCCAAATACCAAACCAATGCCACCCATTGCTGACAAACCTTATTTAGAACCCATCTATGCAGAAAGTTGGCCAAAAGTCAAACCCAAGTGAGACCATTACATGTGATCAAATTGTTACATAGAGTAAAATTAGGGTACAACCACCCCCAACCACTATGTACCACCTCCCCTTTATCTATCTTGAGATCATCTATAGTAGACTTGTACCTCTAACCATTACCATGACCTCACCTATCATTGCATGGTCACCATCACACCAAAACCCTACCTAGGACATGACCTATGTCACACATTTTGGACAAGATCAAATGTGCACCCTCTACCCCTCTCCAACTATGCTAACCATGTCAAACCCTCTTGCCTCACCTCACTCAAGCTTACCCTGCCCTCAGAGACCAAGAGTGATGCACAAAGTATCCAAGAACAGACCATGCCGGCCAAGTGATCACCACCATGCCAACCCCTCTCACCTGCCCTCTCTGGTCCCTCTCACCATGTCTCTGAGCTCGCCCTCACTTCCCTACGCACGCCTGTACTCGCCGTTGGTCGAGGAGACAAGTGCATTGACCAGAACGTGACATGCCCGCGACGCTCTGGACGCGCCAGAGCGCGCACAGACATGGTCACGGGCACGTCAGTACGTCGCCTCGCCTCGCCGCCCCAGACCTTCCCTCCCTCTCTCCTTTTACACGAACACCCTCCACGACGTAAGCCAGCTCCCAGACACGGTGTTTTGGACGGGGGAGCACTGTCGCCGTCGTCACGGACGACGACTGTCCGCCGCCGTACTCGGGTACATGATGATGACGATGACGCTCCTATGCTCCATTTTCAACGCCCGGACGCCTGTCGTGTCCGCCTCGACGTCACCAACCCTGCAGCACCCTCGCCCGTGACGCTAACCCGCTGTAGACGCGTCGACGGCGATGACCTGCCCCACGCGCCACGGCCACCCCCTCGCTCTATAAATAGAGGCCTCCTCCGCTCGATCTCAGCACACCAATCTGTCTCCTCGAGCAGCGCCGCATCCCAATTCCCACCATAGCCCACCAATTTCTTGCCGGAGCGCCACCAGTACCTCTGCAACCTCGCCGGCGATTGGAGTCGCCATTGGAGCTGCTGTCGATCCCAGGCACCTCGCCGTCATCTTCCACGACTTCTGCCCGCCTCGCTGATCCCTCTGGACGCCGGTAACCCTCCTCCCTAGACCCTCCTGGCCGCCGGCTAGGGTTAGTGCTCGTCGGAGCTCGTCCCCGACGAGGATGACCTCTGGACCGTTGATCCCTGTTTTAATCCAACGGCCGTCGCTGCGTACCGCTTCGGGTTGGGGAAACGCTCGCTGACAGTGGACCCCGCTGTCAGGCCCTTCTCATCCCGCGTGGCAGCTCAGCTGGGCTAGCCCGTTTAAACCTCTCCGGCCCATTTCTTTTTTCCCGCCTAGCCCACCAGTTTGAATTTTGTTTTAACTAGTTCATTTCAAATCAAATACTGGTGCTTGATTCAAAATTATGTAGAACAATTTCCACTGAACCAAATTCGATGAATTTTATATTTCTAGAAAGCTAATGAAAGGCTCCATCCAACTCCACTGGTTTCAACCCTAGATCTTGTGTAGAATTAAAGTAGCAAAAATAACAAGGCAGGAACTTTTCAGATTTCAAACAATTATTAAAAATCAACCATAAGTGATTTTGAGTTGTTTCCAACTCCCCAACGGGCGTGTGCTTTACGCGTCATCATGCTGCTACGGCTGCGCGCTGTTGCTGCTCCGGCACGCCGCCGCCATGGCGGCCCGGGCTAGCTGACGTGCTGTTGCTGCTGCCTGTCGGGCTCGGCCGCGCTGCTCCGCCTCGGCACGCCGCCAACACCGGCAGGTATGTGTCGTGTTTTTAGCTAGGTTGTCAAATGTCAAGCAGTAGTTAAGCTATGGAGTTCGAATGTTAGACTTGGGATTGGTCGAGAGCACCCAGTTTTCGAGAGCACATAATATATTACGTATATTATCTTGAGTGATGTCCATTTCCTCACAAATTCTTGTTAGCACCCTTTTTACCTTTGTGCATGCTTGCAGAAGTACTTTACCATGCAGCCGGGGAAGCACGAAAAATGCAAGGCCGTGTTGTTCAAGATTTGTACCAAGATGGTCACGGACATGCACTACGATGCGCGTGTGAGCTGCGTTCTCAATTGGTACGCCGAGAAGCGCAAAAATAAGCATTTGGATGCTTGGCAGTACATGCAGGTAGGCCTGCACAACGTTCCCACACCTACATGCAGCTAACAATCTGTGTATTTCCATACAAATGTGAATTTTTGACTTGTTAAACACATCCCATTTCATTAATATTTGTGTTTTGTGCAGGTGGTTCCTCAGTATGTGAGTTCCAACAAGAAATGCTACGCGGCCATGGTGAAGCACTAGACAAGCGACGAGTACAAGAAGAAGCACGAGGAGGGACAGATCTACCGAGCGATGATGGACGGTGCTTCACACGTCCAGGGCAGCCTCCCTCTCGAGGTCGCGAGGAGAAGAGAGATGAGCATGTATATTTGACCTCATGCATGTGTGAACCGCTTTGTGCTATTCTGTAGCTGAATATGTAGCTGAATGTACCTTATTTTGTGCTATTCTGTAGCTGAATATGTTATACTTCATATATATGAACTGTGTAAGAAATGGCATATAAATAGGGGAGGTTCTGTCCAATTTTTTTTAATGTACTTGACTAAATTATGTGGTCTAAAAAGGCAGTGTCATAGAAGGAATTTTCTCTAATCATTTAGGCAACACTTAGATCGTAGTACTAAAAAATGTTATAGAAAGCTACAATGAAACAAAAAAATATACGTGCATGCATGGTCCAAATAACCAATCTTTGTGCATGCATGCTCGTAGACTAGCTACTACATGTATTAAAATGCTATTTCTTTTGTAGGCTAAAAAGACAGGCGTGGATCCCAACTTCTTCGAGTTTTGGGAAACAATGCATACAAGGAAAAAAAAACCTCATCCTACAACGGGGTCGGTGTGGGTGAATAAAGGATCACAGTTGCGGAGTACCAAGTTCGTGCAGAAGTTCAAGGAGGTACACGGGGACGATGCCGACCCTCGCACTTCCGACGTTGACCCTGAGGTTGCTGTGCTAGCGGGAGAAGGCCAGAGGAATGGGCGCTTATGGATTGGAGATGGCAACGTTCCCCTTGAGACCATTCCTACTCTCTCCCAGCTCCGAAGGGGCAGGACGAGCTCCCAGCCCGCTATAGAGAAACGCCCACGGCTTGGGACCATAGCTATGGAGGAGATTCGGGTATGTTCTTTATCCTTCCCAATCTACACTTTGTTTCATATTTTCTGCTGCAACAATCATGACAAAACAAATGGCACAACGTAGAATGAGGTGGCTGAAGAAAGGAGGCGACGTGAGGACATGGAGACTTTGGTGAGCCAGCAGCAGCAGGCCTTGATCCAGCAGCAACAGATGATGGAGGTTATGAGAGTCCAGATGCAATCCTTGATGCCGACTGGTGGGACTGGTCCTCATCCTCCTCCCCCTCCTCCTTTCACCTTCCTTTCGGTAAGTAGTCAGTACATATGCCATTTTATGCCATTTTGCTGTCTTTGCGTCTATTGTTAAATAATGCTCACCATTTGTTGTTGTAGTCACAGAGTTCGGTTGGCGGCTCCAACCATGCGGCCCAAGGTGAATTGGAAATCACGCCGACGCCTCGTACGTCAGCTCTGCAAAGCACGAACATTGGGAACCAACGCGCATTGTTCCATGTTAGTTCTCCTAAATTGGTGACTCACACGCTTCTAATTTTAGCCTCACTCGCTCTAGTCTTCAAACTCATCAAAATTGCAACTTCTCAAACATATATGACTTGTCAATCTCACTTTATTGTCCAAACTTGTCAAAATTGCAACTTGTAAAAAATATATGATATGCCAATCTCACAATGCCCTCTTGATTTGAAACTTGTAGGATGTGCAACATGATGCCCCTTGATCATCACCGGCGTGGCCAATATGTAGAGCCCTTGATCATCAAGGTTTTCATGTGTTTGCGGTGGACATGTGGCTAGCTTTGCCTTATCTATATGGTGTTTATGTACTTCGCACTATGGATATGTAACCACTATGGACTATGTGACTTCTTTGAACATTTGATGGATTATGTGACTTGTATGGACATTTGATGAACTATGTGACTTCTATGTGACTTCTATGTGACTTCTATGTGACTTGTATGAACATTTGATGAACTATGTGACTTCTATGGACATTTGATGATCCATTTTGTTGTTATTTATGTGGTTATGATGATATGGTGACACCGGCTATGATGATATAGGGATATATGATGATATTTGTGAGTTTTAAACTGTTATATGTATATTTATTGCTTTCTATGCAGGGATTAAAAGGAAACAATCAAAAAAAAAAAACTGGGTGTGCCCTTTGCCGTGTGTATGCACACGGGCAAAGAGCACACGTGGCAGCAGCCTGTACATCCGGGGCGACCATTTGGTCAGGCCAAATGGCCTTTGCCGTGCTCCCTAGTTTGGTGGCACACGGCAAAGAAAGGGAAAGGGGGTGGGGCCGGTGGGCCGTGTCGTTTCTTCTCCGTGCTCGTCTCACGGTGTGGCACACGGCAAAGAAAAGCTTTTGCCGTGGTCCTTGATGGTAGGCACACGGCGAATGTTCGAATATTTGCCGTGTTCTCTGTTTGGATGCACACGGCAAAAACCATCTGACGTGGCGCCGTCTGTTAAGTCTAGATTCCGTCAACTGTATTTTTGCCGTGCTCCTGCGTGGAAGGCACACGGCAAAGGTTTTGCCGTGTTCCGCGCAGAAAGGCACACGGTGCTGTTTTTCGTCTTGTGGACTTTGCGGTATTCCGCCACACGGCAAGAGCTTTGCCGTGTTCCGAAGGGGCTTCCCGTAGTGCCGTTGTGCCTGCAGAAATATTCGCTCTGATAGGAAGAAGCTACGCTGTTGATGTTGATGTGTCTCGGTATTCCTTCCGGAACTTAGGATGTTAACTTCCAGGTTCTGAAATTCCATCCTGAAGTGGGTTATGTATTTGCTGGCCTTGAAGTGGCATTCCTGGCTGCGGGCAAGCCAGCTGGATCATTGGTTAATTCAGTTGGTACCATTGTTGAGGAGGGGTGGGAGCGGTGATACCTCATGTGTCCAGAATTTTTATTTACTAGTACAAATGCCCGTGCGTTGCACTGGGAAAAAAATAAACTTTTGAACGAAAATTGTTTATATACGACCAATTTTTGCCACAAAATCAACCCACATAACTCTAGCCTCAGTTTGAACTTTTATCTTAATCATTAATTTTTTTTATCTTTTTATTTGATCTACTTCTTCCAGTTTAAAATAATTGCTCAAAAATAGATGTGTATCTACACAGGAAAATATGTCTATACACGTCTACTTATGGACAATTATTTTGAACAGGAGGTAGTACCTTTTTTTTGGACTTTTTGATTTTTTTATTTGATCTACTATTATACAATATTTTTAATTTGTTTCCAAATCTACAAATGATAATCTTAAATTCACGGATTCACATACTGACTAACTGTAAAAGTTTGCGGTTGAATAGCCATATAGAAAAATAAAGAGACAAATGCACCGAATCAATTTATATGAACAAAACAGAATAAATTTAAATGAAAGTTAATCATAGTACCATTGGGCGAAACGACAATTCAATCTAAAGCAATGCAATAGCATCACCTGTAGAGGGAAAAAAATTAAAAAAATCATAATGGAGTATAAGATTTGCGGGAAATTTGCGCCTGGAATCCATCTATTCGGCCACCTTGGTACTTCAGGATTTGAGGGCTGACATATCAATGGACAGTCACACTTCACATCCAAATTCATATGTACTTCCTCTCGTTGCAAATGTTACAATTGTGTGAGAATCTCCGTTTGCAAACAAAATCAAAGACTAATAACAACCAAAGGCCCAACTTGCACTTGTGCATCAGAATCAATCAAGCAGCTTTTTAAAAAATGCAGCTGCTTTTAGTGCTAACTTTGCACGGCAAGATGAATACTGTCTAGGAAAGCTCGTGTGGTTCTTCTCCAATCTCCATGCCGGTGTCGTTGACCGTGTTTGGTCACACGAAGTGGCTGGACATCAAAGCTGCTTCCAGTGCTAGCTTTGCACGTCAAGAAGAATCATACTGTTCAGGAAGCTCGCATGGTTCTTCTCCATGGCGACCAGATGTGCAAGGGCCAATTAGTTTGATTAGGAAGGGCGAGGAGCACACTCAAATTCCTTCCTGACTTTGTCAAACCACAAAGAATCCCTATAGGGACGAGGTGCGTACAGGGTCAGGAGCTCCACATCTATGGCGTTCTCTTTTGTTCCCCGAGCTAACGGCGCGGCTCCCTCTGGCCCTCCCAGCATCGTCTCCCTCAATGGCGCCAATCGCGGTGGAGGTTGAATCTGACGCTGTTGCCTCGCCGCAGCTCATGGTGTTCTCCCGGATCAAGCCACGTGAGGCTAGTTCTGGTCAACGCTCGTAGAAATTGTTGGGGGAGACGAGCGCTTCTTCCGGGGACGTTCTGATCCACCGGCACACACAAGGAGCAGACCAGAGAACCAATCAATCAACTCTCCCGGAAAAGAATAGTGTCACAAATTCCAATTGATTCCCAAATTATGTAGGTTGCGAAGGAGAGCAGACCACATAACCAATCAATCAATTCTCCCGGAAAAAAATAGTTTCGCAAATCCCAATTGATCCCCAAATCCAGTAGCTTGCCAAGGAGAGAAACACTGGCTCCTGCCAAGACCCACCGGATCCCCACCGAGAACGGCCAAACGGAGCGGCCCTGGAACGTGCACACGGTGCCGGCCGAGCTTGAACGCCTGGATCTTGAAGATGAAGGAAGGAAGAAGTGGAAGGGAGAGATAGATCGATGGGAGTTTAATATTAGTAGAGATGGGTGGCGTGCGTCAGAGAGGGGGAGTCTGGGCTGGACTGGAGTCCTGGAGAATCACGACACACCGGAGTCCAGGAGAATCGGGAACCGCATCCCACCCACCGATCTATCCCTCCCAGGAGTTTCTACGGAGGGGAACGAAGCGCCGTCGGTCGCGCAGGAAACACGGCTGAACCGGTACGGTGGCATTTACGTGTATTATGCAGTTTGGTGGGAGGGCAAAACGGTCCAATGAAAAGTTAGACGAAAATTTTGGCAGAAACCTTAGCTCCTTTATTATTAGGTATAGATTTATTCCTGCTATGCCTTTTGATGCAAGCCCTGCGTACACCGCCTCCTGCTGATGTCATGGTACGTATGCATAAGGAAAATCCAGTTCGGTCTTAGTGTTTAGCTAGGCTATCCTACGTGCATAGATGTCAAACTGATGTGCTGACTTTCCAGGTGCTATTTTGCAGAGTTGGTGGTGTTATTGTTGCGTTCCAAGATAGGTGTTGTTGCCCACAAGAACTGAGCGACATTTCCTGTAGATGGGTGGCCATTAGCAGTGTGGAGGTAGTTGTCTTAGAACAGGGTATGGGTTCGCCTTTTGGTTGTGAAGCCTTTGTTCCGTCAGTGTGTGTTGTGTTGTAGCTGCTAGATGGACTAGGTGTGTAGAAACTGTGTCTGGAGAGGGAGATACTGTGAGGATGTTGTGATGTTTACCTTCTCCCTGCGAGGAGGACGAACCCGTCGACGTTGACGTGGTGACGGCGGCGGATCGGTGAGGGAGTGGTGGCGGTGGAGCTTCCCGCCGGCACTGCGCAAACCCTAATCGGTGGGTCTGTAGGTGGGGCGAGTGGCAGCTCCGGATCACCTCGTACTGAGTGCCACCGACCCCCACCTCTCTTTATTGCGCAGGCGACAGGGGCCCACCAACCAGATGCGGTTGGGCGCCCCCGATCAGGGCGCGGTCAAGGGTTACGTCGAGCCGTTGGACTCGAACGGGTGGAGATCATCCTAACATTCTCCCCCTTGATCTCAACTTTACTTTTAACTTTATACTTTCATTTTATTCGTTTCATTTTGGATCACCATATGGCATGTTTCATCGTCACAGCTCTATTGCCGATACAATCAGACAGCCACAATACACTTCTCTGTTTTGAAATAAATTCTTTTGCTTTTGGGCCTCTTATCATCCAGGATAGGTAAGACTTTCCCTTAAACCCATGCCGGCTACGTGCTCCTTGAACACACTGGGTGGTAAGCCTTTCGTTAGCGGATCCGCAAGCATATCTTTTGTCCTTATATGCTCGAGACTAATTGTTTGATGTGGATTTTCTATCATCTTTATCCCCCGCAAAATCTGCATCTGAATACCCTCTTATTTCTAGGGAATCAGATCTTCTGTATGTTAGCATGTAGTCCTTTGTACCTTTCACATAACGGAATGCCTTCTTTACCATTTTCCAGTGTTCAAAGCCTGGATTTTCTTGATATCTACCGAGTACTCCGGTGATAAATGCTAAGTCAGGGCGAGTGCACACTTGTGCATACTGTAGGCTTCCAATAGCCGAAGCATATGGAACCGCTTTCATTTGATAGAGCTCGTATTGATTTTGGGGACTTTGATGTTTCCCAAAATTGTCGCCCTTTACTATAGGGGCAGGTGTGGCACTGCACTTATGCATATTATACTTACTTAGAATCTTTTCTAAATAAGCCTTTTGTGATAGTCCTAATACTCCATTGTTCCTATCTCGGTGAATTTATATGCACAAAATATATGACGCTTCACCAAGATCTTTCATATCAAAATTTGAGGACAAGAACTTCTTTGTCTCTTGCAGTAGACTAACATCACTGCTGGCAAGCAGAATATCATCCACATACAAGATTAGGAAAATA
The DNA here is from genome assembly GCF_022539505.1 of Lolium rigidum. NCBI lineage: Eukaryota > Viridiplantae > Streptophyta > Magnoliopsida > Poales > Poaceae > Lolium > Lolium rigidum. The sequence goes on from NC_061514.1 coordinate 310,874,639, forward strand.
TATTTCCCACTTTTAAACTTTGCATAAACGCAATTGTCCTCAATATTTTCTTTAAATCCAAATCTCTTGATTGTTTCATTAAGCTTTAGATACCACTGTCTAGAGGCTTGCTTTAATCCATAAATGGATTTCTTTAGGCGGCATCTCATTTCTTCCTTGCCTTCCATGATAAAACCCTTGGGTTGTTTCATGTAGACATTTTCTTCTAAATCCCCGTTTAGAAATGCCGTCTTTACATCCACTTGATGCAACTCTAAATCAAAATGTGCAACTAGTGCCATGATGATTCTGAAGGAATCCTTACATGAGACCGGAGAAAATGTCTCATTGTAATCTATCCCTTCTCTTTGTGTAAATCCTTTTGCCACAAGTCGTGCTTTGTACTTTTCGACGTTCCCATTGGAGTCATATTTTATTTTGTAGACCCATTTGCAGCCCACTGTTTTGGCTCCTTTAGGAATATTCTCTAAGTCCCAAACATGGTTGGCACTCATCGATCTCATTTCTTCTTCCATGGCCTCCACCCACTTTGATGAATCTGGGCTTCTCATGGCTTCTTCATATGAAGTGGGATCACCTTCCATATGAACTATTTCTGTGTTGTAAACTTTATAATCAGTCGAAATGGCTGATTTTCTAACTCTTGTAGACCTTCTAGGGGTCTCAATCTCTGGAGCATTCTGTTCCTCAACCTGTGGCTCAGCTTCAGGAGGTGGCTGTTGTTGCTCCCTTTCATGCTCCGCAAATGGTTCATTCGGCTCCTGACGGACAGGTTCCGAATTTTCACTCATCGTTGCCATGGGTGGAGTCACAATAGGCGCTTGCACCACAATCGCAGGGATCGTCGGTACAGGTGCACATGGTAGCGCAAAAAATGGCTCCTGAGTCATCGGATTAGGTGCATGCACCCTCTTCTCCTCAAGATCAATTTTCCGAGCTACCATGCTCCCCCTCATCATTTCGTCCTCTAAGAAGATAGCATGTCTCGTTTCCACAAACTTTGTGTATTTCTCTGGACAGTAGAAACGATAACCTTTTAACTTTTCAGGATATCCAATAAAATGGCAGCTGACTGTTTTGGTATCTAACTTTGCAATATTTGGATTGAATACTTTGGCCTACACAGGGCTCCCCCACACTTTCAGGTGGTTTAGAGAAGGCACCCTCCCTGTCCATAGCTCATACGGCGTTTTGGGCACCGATTTGCTTTTAAACTCTATTTAGAATGTGAATAGCGGTTTTTTATGCCTCAATCCACAATCCCAATGGTAGGGCGGAATAGCTCATCATACTGCACACCATATCCATAAGGGTACGGTTGCGCCTTTTAGCTACCCCATTTCTGCTGAGGTTCGCCCGGCATCGAGTACTGGGCGACTTGGCCATATGGAGTATGTCGACCGTAGTACTCCCCTCCACGATCAGACCTGACTATCTTTATTCTTTTATCATGCTGATTTTCAACTTTAGCATTGAATATTTTGAATTTATCCAACGCTTCTGTTCTTTATTTTATTGGATAAATATAACCTTATTGGGAGTAATCATCTGTGAATGTTATGAACGAATCATAGCCATCCACACTTGGTCCACATATGTCGGTGTGAATTTTTCTAGTGTTGCTGTGCTTCGATTTGCACCCTTTTTAATTTTCTTTACAAATTTTCCTTTAACGCAATCGATGCACAGTTCTATGTTTGAGAATTCTAATGGAGGAAGAATATCATTTTTAACGAGTCTTTCTATTCTCCCCTCGAAATATGGCCTAAGCGACAGTGCCATAATTTCGATGATTCGTCAGTTCTTTTTATTTTATTTTGTACTTTGTCCAAGGCGGACAACACTTTTTCACTCACATTACACACAGACAACACCCACATAAGCATTATTACACCATATGGCACACTTGCCATGTCTTTCCTGTCCATGTGTACTTTTCTGTCACCAGTTGCTACAGCAGCTGGGTCGCACATATCTTTGAAGAACCACTGAAGTGGCTCTTTATTCTTTCAAGATACTCCCCTACAGAAGCATACTCTATAATTGAGCCCACAATAGCCTTCTCAATTGTATTCTTTATAAATGGCACTTGGCCACATTTTATTTTGTCATGCAGCATCATCATCCTTGTCATTTCTGACTGGATCTTTTGGTCTGACCGGCTGTGGGAACCCAGTCCCCCTCAGCACAAATCAACCTTCCTTCACCATTCAGTGTAGTTGTCACCTGTGAGGGTTGAAACATCCTTGATGCAGCTCATCAAGTAGTACCCTCCTTCACAATGAAATGAGATTATAACAACAATTGCATGCAATAATCCAACGTTGGTCAAAATTAGAACATACAACTGTTTGTGCAATTAAATCTATATCACTGTTGGGCAGAAAAATAGGGATAAATGCACACCTTATTGCAACAAATCATGATCATGTCATTAATAACATTGGTTAAAAAATAACAGAACCATAATTGTCACAATAATCACTTTAATTATTTCTTTAAAATTTCGATTATCACTTTTGCATTTTTTCAAAATTAAAATGCAACTTTAACTATTTGCAGCGGAAACTTTAAATTCATTAAACTTTAAAACTTTCAGAAGCATCTCTGTTACTTTTTAATTTCCTAAAACAAATATCTGGTTGGTTCAATTTGCTCAAGAAAAAACTTGACAAAAATGCTTCTTTTACTATTGCAGCGGAAACATTGAATTTAAAATTCATTAACTTTATACTTTTCAGAAGTATTTCTATCACTTTTGCATTTTCTAGACAAATTTTCGTTGGACAAATTTGAATAGAAAAAAATGTGCGAAATTTGCTCAAAAAACAACAAAACTGTGCTCTGTAAAAGAAAATAACAGAGAAAATTGTCCGCGGCCCACGCGGCCCACCACGCGCTACGCGACGCGCAGTCTACGCGGCGCCCACGCTGCCCGGACGCGGCAGCCTACTAACGCGGCCCAGCCCGCGTCGCTGACACGGTCTGCCTAGTGGCCCGCACGCGGCCTGGCCACGGCGCCCACGCGGCAGAGGTTTCTGGCCGTCGGATTCATCCGACGGTCCACCGCTCCTTTCGGGTGGTACAAAAACGACGGCTGAACCGCCGCCCCCTCTGTAACCCTAACCCTAATTCTTTTTCCCCCCAGCTCGGTCTCCCGCTCGCTGGCGGCGGCGGAGAGAAAAAACCACGCGCCCATGGCTGGCGCCACACCGGCGATGGCGAGCCCAACATGGCGGCTGCTCGGCGGGCTTCCCTTCCACCTTTCTTTCTTTTCCTTCTCCCCACCCGAGATCCTCGACAGCCACCATGGGAGAACTAGCGGCGCGGTGAGAAGGAGCAGCAGCGGCGCCCCCTGCCCCTCTTGCCGGCGTGTGCGTGCACCCGAGGGTGGGCGCATCGCCGTCAAGCGGCGCAGTGGTGGTGCCGATTTTCTTTGCCGGCGGCCGCGCGGAACAGCATCAGCAGCCGGTATACTTTCGGCGGTGGTGGCGTTGTGGCCCCACTGCCCCTTTTCTTTCTCGCCGGCGAGCCCAAGGCCCCGGCCTGTAAGGACTTCCCTTTCCCCTCTCGGATTCGATCCAGGGATAGGTTTTGGGACGAATTAGGGTTGCCTTTTCTTTTTCTTTACTGTCCCGATCACAAGATCTAAGGCCCTAGCGGCTCTGATACCAATGTTGTAGCTGCTAGATTGACTAGGTGTAGAAACTGTGTCGGGAGAGAGAGATACTGTGAGGATGTTGTGATGTTTTCCTTCTCCCTGCGAGGAGGACGAACCCGTCCACGTTGACGTGGTGACGGCGGCGGATCGGTGAGGGAGTGGTGGCGGCGGAGCTTCCCGTCGGCACTGCGCAAACCCTAATCGGTGGGTCTGTAGGTGGGACGAGTGGCAGCTCCGGATCACCTCGTACTGAGTGCCACCGACCCCCACCTCTCTTTATTGCGCAGGCGACAGGGGCCCACCAACCAGATGCGGTTGGGCGCCCCCGATTAGGACGCGGTCAAGGGTTACGTCGAGCCGTTAGACTCGAACGGGTGGAGATCATCCTAACATGTTGTATTTATAGTTTAGCATGGCACGCATCTGGACATGTGGAGTCATGTATAGGTGTTATGGCATCATCACTCTGCTTCTAGGAGTGAACAACAACTGCTCTTTTGTGTCCCACGGTGTATGTTGATGAAAATAGCTATTGTTTTTTTTTTGGCGAATCGTTACCGCCACTCATATTCTATGTTTGGCTTGCTGTGTTTTCTTTTGTACCGGGCATAAACAGTGTTCTTAAGGGTTAAGGGTTGGCCTAGCTATAGTACGCGATCTGGGACACGACAAGGATGCCGTCTCGGTCTTGTGATTACACTAGACTTCGTAGTGGTTTAGCCGGTAACAATGCGCCACGTGATGAACCAACAAGGAATTTGTAGTAGTGTTTTTACTGTGATGAAATTTGCAGTAGTGTTTGTAATGGATTGATTTGTTAAGGGACCGGAGGCTACGCTAAATCTTATCAGTAGAAGTACTTAAAATCTGCATATTATGTCCTATTATGAATCCAATCACGCAATGATTCACCGCAATGACTAGGCCAAATAAGAACGATTAGAAGACGGTGTGGCGAAGCGCGCATGTCCTTCTAGTATTAATTATTGCAATAGTTTTATTAATGTCAACTTTCATGCAGTAGACAACGTATTAAAAAACAAAACTGATGGATAGAGTTAAGCATTTATTGTGAAACTATTGCAAACACAAAGGCTTATAAATACGTACATACGCTCACATTATAAGCATGCATATGCACAAATCAACACATGTTCAAGTTTAAACCAAGTCGCCAATGGTGAAACATGCACATCAACAAAACACATACAGTGGCGGCCAATGTTGATGTATTCTTCGAGAAACCTTTTCGATCAACGAGAAGAACATAAGGGAAAATACATATGTATGTACCATCCTTATCACGAAGTTACACAAACAGTACAAATTCCCATATCCTTTCAATAGCGAACATCTCACCAAAAATCTGGTAAACTCCCACGACCTCGACAAGTTTGGTAGGGACTTGAACAGTTGGAAAATGAGGGTACAAAAAATAATGGATACGAGTGATGATTATTCCAAGATCCACAAGGCATATCCGATGATCATATAGGAGGAGTGAGAAATATTTAAGAAGAATTTCTCTACAAAGGAGGACAAGGATTTGCGGCAGAAGGGTTTGGACATGCGTCCCAGCCTCCCAGGTGTAACATCCCAAGTTTCAACAATAATAATCAAGAAAGAAAATTTCCCAAATTCAAAATTTGCAATTAGCAAAAACTTTTTCTATGCATATAGTGCCACATATAGTTTCATGCATTTGAGTGAATTTCTTTTGTGCAATTGCCATGATGAGTGTTAATATGATGATCAAGTGTGCTTAAACCCTAAACCAAGATCATCTAACCCTAATTTGAGAAAAAAAGAAGAAATTGAGAAAAACCTATTTCTCCCTCACATACACATTATGCCAAATTGCAAATCTTCACTCTAGGCCATAATTGCTTGCTCTCTTGCTTGTAGAATGCTTAAATATGATAAACTAACACAATTGCATCTTTGGAACAAGAATCAAACCAAAGGAAATCTCAAAATCTTCACACATATGATAATGGTCATATGGCACAAAAATATTTTCTTCACTACTTTACCCCTCTGGTTTTCTTTATTCCTAAACTAAACTTGGTCAACCAAAGCCATGTCATCCAAGACCATGTCAAGGTGAGTAACTTTCATGTTGACCACCATTGCTAGAGTTGACTAGGTTGACCAGTATGAATGTGACAAGTAGTGTATGTGAAGCAAAGTGAAGATCAACCTCAAATTTGAAACTTTGCAAAACAACTCCAAATTGAACACAACCACCACCATTCCAACCCTTTGATTATATAAATGAGATTCACCAAAAAGAAAACCAAAATTCAACCAAAATGTTCATGCGGCCATTTAACCAAGCACTTGGCAGGCATAGTTTCACTTTAGTGTTACATGCTATTATCCATTGGTTTTTGGCCTAAACCGACTCTACCTTGTGATCATCAGCTCTCTCTATGATCCCTGCCTCTAGCCCAGTACTTGCCATGGTTGATTAAAGTGGAAAAGTGAGAGGAAAGCCACCATGCCAAGCACACCCGGCCACCTTTGGCATCCCTCTCTCTGGCCACCATCTCCACGTCTCTCCTTGTCCCAGAGCATCTCTGCATCATGAGGAACCTCACCGTACCCGCCCCAGCGACGCCAAGCCATGGCATTGGCCAGACAAGCCGCGTCCAAAGCGTGCCAGGACGTGCCAGCCCACGCGGTGACCGCGTTCTGGCCGCGCCAGGACGCGAAGCGCTCGAGCACCCCCGTCCTCCCCCTGTATCCCTATCACTGCGTCGAGCATCTACTCCCCGCCCTCTACACGCTAGACACTCGCCCAGGCCTGCCCCTGCTCCGTCGCCGTCGTCCTCGCCGGAAAAGTACCGCGGGTACTGCCGCACTCGAAACGAGCCCCCGATCGATCCCATCTCCTTTTTCCTGCGCCAGCTGCACCTAGAGCATCGCCAGGACACCACCTACACGCTGCTGTCCTCGCCTTGCCCCTTCGAGCACCCTAGACGCCGCGCCATGGACGCCTCATTGCAGCACCCGTCGGCCAACCCCGCCCGCTATAAATAGAGACGATCGGCCCCTCCTCTCTTCACACAACTCACTCCCCTCTCCTCACTGAGCATTCTCCCCCAACCAATTTCACCTCTCACCGCCGGAGTTGCTCGAATCGCGAGCTCGAGTCCGCCGGAGCCCGCGGCAGCCCTGCATCGCCTGGAGCCTCGCCGAGCTCCGCCGCTGCACCAGGCGCTTCCTCATCGACGTCCACTTCCTCGAGCAGCTTGCCCACCACCTGCAACGGCCTGGTACTCCCTCCCACCCCCTAGGCTCGCCGCCAGTGAGCTCGTCGCTCGTCGGAGACGACGACGCTCACACACCGTCGGATCTGGTTCTAATCCTACGGTCTATATCACACATACCGTTTCGCTGTTTTAAATCTCACTGACGGGTGGCCCCCACCTCATCAGGGCAGCCCAAACGCACCAGTGGCTAGATGGGTTGCGTAGTGTAATTCAAACCCGTTTCGGCCCAGTAGTGTTTCCCGCCTAAGCCCACGAATTCAAAAATGGATTTAATCATATTTCAACTGTGTTGCATATGCTTTACT
>NC_061514.1:310881979-310918392 GCF_022539505.1 Lolium rigidum
TGATGACCCACAAGTATAGGGGGTGTATCGTAGTATCTTCGATAAGTAAGAATGTCGATCCCAACGAGGAGCAGAAGGTGTTGACAAGCAGTTTCGATGAAGGATTCACCGTAAATGCTCACGGACAAGTATTCAGGGGGGTTTGATGTAACAGTTGAATAAAGTACGAGTATGTAAAGTGCGAGAGTAATAATTGCAGCGAGTGGCCCAATCCTTTTTAGCACAAAGGACAAGCCGGTTTGTTTACTTATAATGACCAAACGTTCTCGAGGACACACGGGATTTTAGTCTAGTGCTTTCGCTACATACGGCTAAATAATCTTCATTGTTGTGATAAGTGTTGTGTGGGTGAACCTATGCTAATGTACCGCCCTTCCTAGGACTAATACATACTTGTGATTATACCCCTTGCAAGCATCCGCAACTACAAGAAAGTAATTAAGAATTAAATCTAACCACAGCCTTAAACTCGAGATCCTCGCGATCTCTCCCGCATCGATATACCAACGGGGTTTAGGTTTCCGTCACTCCGGCAACCCCGCAATTGTCAAACGAATACAAGATGCATTCCCCTAGGCCCATAAATGGTGAAGTGTCATGTAGTCGACGTTCACATGACACCACTAGAAGAATAACACCACAACTTAAATATCACACCATTGAATATTACTCAACCATAATTCACTACTAACATTTAGACTTCACCCATGTCCTCAAGAACTAAACGAACTACTCACGAGACATCATACGGAACATGATCAGAGGTGATATGATGATGAATAACAATCTGAACATAAACTTGGTTCAATGGTTTCACTCAATAGCATCAACAACAAGTAGAAATCGATACCGGGAGAGTTTCCCCTATCAAACAATCAAGATCAAACCCAAATTGCTACGGCGGTGGCGGTGTCCAGCGGTGATGACGGTGGTGATGATGGTGGAGATGATGATGATGGTGATGGCGATGATGTCCAGCTCGATGACGGTGTCGATGGCGTCGATTTCCCCCCCCCCGGAGGGAATTTCCCCGGCGGATTCCTGCCCGCCGGAGAGCTCTTTTCTCTCTGGTGTTCTCCGCCCCGCGAGGCGGTCAGTAACTCTTCGCGAGGTACCCTCTCGTGGCTTAGGTCTTCGGGACGAAGGGTTTGGCGAAGAAAAGGAGGCGAAAAGGGTCGTCGGCCCCCTGCACCATAGGCCGGCGCGGCCGGGGCTCGGGCCGCGCCGCCCTAGGGTGTGGGCCCACCCCGGCTGCTCCTCGGCTCCTCCTTCCGGCTTCCTTCGTCATCTTGAAAAATAGGATTTTTGGTATAATTTCCTTCCGCAGTTGATCTTCCGAAATATTGCGTTCCGACGGTGCTTTTTCCAGCAGAATCTCGGCTCCGGTGTTCGATCCTCCAATAATGATGAAACATGCAAAATAGATGAAATAACATAAGTATTGTGTCCCAATATGAAATATATCAATGAATAACAGCAAATTATGATATAAAATAGTGATGCAAATTGGACGTATCACCGCGCCAGGACGCCAAGTGCTCGAGCACCCCCGTCCTCCCCCTGCATCCCTATCACTGCGTCGAGCATCTACTCCCCGCCCTCTACACGCTAGACACTCGCCCAGGCCTGCCCCTGCTCCGTCGATGTCGTCATCGCCGGAAAAGTACCGCGGGTACTGCCGCACTCGAAACGAGCCCCCGATCGATCCCATCTCCTTTTTCCTGCGCCAGCTGCACCTAGAGCATCGCCAGGACACCGCCTACACGCTGCCGTCCTCGCCTTGCCCCTTCGAGCACCGTAGACGCCGCGCCATGGACGCCTCCTTGCAGCACCCGTCGGCCAACCCCGCCCGCTATAAATAGAGACGATCGGCCCCTCCTCTCTTCACACAACTCACTCCCCTCTCCTCACTGAGCATTCTCCCCCAACCAATTTCACCTCTCACCGCCAGAGTTGCTCGAATCGCGAGCTCGAGTCCGCCGGAGCCCGCGGAAGCCCTGCATCGCCTGGAGCCTCGCCGAGCTCCGCCGCTGCACCAGGCGCTTCCTCATCGACGTCCACTTCCTCGAGCAGCTTGCCCACCACCTGCAACGGCCTGGTACTCCCTCCCACCCCCTAGGCTCGCCGCCAGTGAGCTCGTCGCTCGCCGGAGACGACGACGATCACTGCCCGTCGGATGCTGTTCTAATCCTACGGTCTAGATCACGCGTACCGTTTCGCTGTTTTAAAGCCCACTGACAGGTGGCCCCCACCTCGTCAGGGCAGCCCAAACGCACCAGTGGCTAGATGGGCTGCGCAGTGTAATTCAAACCCGTTTCGGCCCAGTAGTGTTTCCCGCCTAAGCCCACGAATTCAAAAATGGATTTAATCATATTTCAAATGTGTTGCAGATGCTTTACTAAATTTTGAATAGTTTAAATTCTACCAAGCCAACTCTAGCAAACTTTATACCGTTGGAAAGCCCATGAAATTATCTAACAAATGCCACTGGTCCCACCTCCAAATTCAAAGTAGAATTAATCTGATAAAAATAACGAGACATGGACTTTTGTACATTCAAACTTTATTTAAAATTCAACCATAATAGATTTTGAATTGATTCCAACTCTAATAAATCACAAATGATGTCCTCTAATTGATTATGCAATAACATAGACAGGTTGTTTGTATGATCATGAACTAGATCAAATTAAATGGCTATGTAGCCAATTCTAGTGCAATTAATCTTGAAATTCAGATTCAACAAATAGTATGAGAGCTACTCTCTCATTTAAATCTTGATCCTAAGTAATATAACCAGGGGGAATGACTTAGGCTAATGAACCTCTGATAATTATTACTTAGAGATTTTAATTCATTTAAATGTTGGTATTAAAATATGAGAAGTGTAGCCCTTCAATTAAATTATACTCACATAAAATAGATATGGAATGTTGACTTTGGTCAACCTATATTTCATACCTGATTGTTATATGTAGAGATTAAATCTTAATAAGATGTAATGAGAAGAAATCAATTTCTCTAAAGATCTAAATAGCCAATTTAAAGAAATAATAATAATGAGAGGAAATTATTTTCCCCTTTAATAAGAACTAACCAAGTAATCCACCATGCCATGTTTGAATGATGATAGGATTTGTGTGTGAACTCTTTTGAGTGTTTTTAGTTTAGTATGTGAGCTTGGTTTAGTAATTCTACCTCGTATTCGTATATAGACGCTAGTAACGAGGAATATCAAGAGGAGGAAGCCTACTCCCAAGAAGAAGAGGAGAACTTCGATAACTACTCAGCTCAAGGCAAGCTAACCCTTGCTACACACAAGTGCTTAGCTCTACAAGAGCAAATGCACCATCACACTTTATTTTATGTATTACCTATCCCATGTTTTTACATTACATTTACTTTCGCTTATTTATTTCAATGTACTTTTGACTTATGTTTCACTTGGCTAGAGTAGAACAATATTGAAGTTAGCTTAACACAAATCAAAGCTAGATAGCACCCCTCATGAAATAGTGCTAGTGCTAATCAAATAAAATTGACTACTCTAGATGGGAACATGGTGAAGTGAAATGACTTTGAACGAATGTAAAGTGGAGGTGGAAATGAACCAGAGAAGATGGTGATTTTTGATAAAACTGATGATTGGGTCTGAATGCGATACCCTTCCAATTATACAAGTACCCCCACAATACCTGAGTATGGGTAGGGCTTAACTAGAAACTTGTGTATTTTAGTATGGGTTCCCTCTAAACAAACATCATAGGGGTTACGCCAAGGCTGCCTCCGTTAAGTGTGGAACGATGTTAAAATGAGGTGAATGTACGACCCAAGCCTTGTGCAGTTCCCGGGTTAACTGCGGTTTTCACCGGGAGGCCAAGCTCATGGGGAGAGGTGCTCATACTAGCATATTTAAGTGAAAGGTTATGGTTGATGATCCGCGTACTGGGTTACGATGATTCGGGGTTATCCTCGACGGATGAAATCAAAAGTTGTGGCACAAGAGTACAACCTCTGCAGAGTGTTAAACCTATTCGAATAGCCGTGTCCACGGTTACGGACGATTGGAAAGGCCATACTATCTCCGTTATCATAAATTTAATCTTAAAAAGGAAAGATAGCTAGGTTGAAAGGTGATATTGAGGTGAATCAATGTGAGTTGTGGGAATGACACTAATGTTCCCACTTGAGTTAGTCTAGCACAGGATAAGGCTTTACTAAAGGTTTATCAAACTAAAACTTGGCTTTATGCAAATAAACCTAGAGCTTAGCACCCCCTTACTACACTTCATAAGTAATTACTTTAGTGTTAGTTTGCGAGTACTTTAAAGTACTCATGGCTTTGCCCTGGCTATTCAAATGCCAGACTATGAAGGAGAGCACCACAGGACGTCTACGATAACTAGGATCGTCTCCTAACGTCAAACGTTGCCTGTGGAATAGATAGTCCATTACTACCTCGCTTCCGCTACTATTTGTGTTGTTGAACAATATATTTGTGTAATATTGGATCATGTGATCTATGGTTGTAAGACAATATGTGTTGTAATAAATGATGACTCTATGCTACTTACTATTATGTCTCGCAAAAACATTATTCCTGGGATTGCGATGTACGGCATAATAGGCACCTGGACGTAAAAATCCGGGTGTTGACACCAGGGACATAGGTTCCCATAGTCACAGAAGCTGTGGTTATGACTGCATGAGGCTTAGGTGGGAAAAGGAGGACGTTGATCCTTTAATGGATGGCAAAATCAAGCGATGACATAATTCGAGGACCGGCTGCAACGTGAATTTATCTGGGCTCGGTGCCATAAAGACGAAAACACTAGGAAATATGTCACAAACGAGAAGAAGCAGCAATTAAAGATTAAATTGTCATGCATGTTGTGTATGTGTATATAATACTATATATGCATGGTGTTACGTGGTTCCCATTGAGACCCCCCCCCCTGAAGGGAGTGCTATTAGGTCTTATATATGGCCCCTACGGTACACATGAAACCCTAATGGTTCGCTGGGAAAGCCTTTGTACGGCTCTTCCACGCCTTCCCGAGGCGCTGCCGGGCCCGCCGGCCACCCTATCTTGTCTCCTAGTCGTCGCTGACAGGGACAGAGCTTTGAGGGCTACATGGCATAGGGCCACTGTGCCCTCGTAGGCCTGTGTCACCTCCACCGCCCGAGCCATCATCATGTATGGGGCGGCATGCGGCATGATCACGCACAGTGCCCCATGACAGACATCATGGACTTCTGCACTCGGATGATGGAGCTATGCTGGCCACTGCCAGCCGGGTACGTACGGAGGGATGGTAGTCTTGATTTTTTAAGCTTGCCACGTGGGAAATCCCCACAGGTCGTTCCCTACATTTCCACGCGTTTATTGGTGTCCGTTTGTTTTTGGTGAATCCAACTTCAGTTAGATATTTTTTTCTTTCAAAATGGTGGTACGGTATGGCAGTCTTGATTTTGTTGCAAGCTTCAATTATAAATGCATGGCACAAAGGATTTGACAACCTACACCCCTCAAATGTAGAAAAGTTGAGTAATATGCACACATATATAACATATAGTACCTCCATTATTCCGAAATGTAAAAAATCTTGCATTTCAGAACGGAGGCAACAGAGTAGTGATTTTATATAGAGAGAAAGAGCCGCAGAGTAGAAATTCCATTACTAGTGCACTGAAAACCTGTATTAGACAGAGACATGATCTCAAGAAAATGTCATTGTTGTAGCTGGATTCACTGCCCAACTTTTGATTTCATTCACCAGATCAGTCGGCATGTAGCCTCCGTCCTTATTAACACTTAGCGATTCCACGACCAGCGCGCCGCGAAGCAACCACTTGAGTAGCATCTTCTGCGGTTTGAGCCCCTGGTACTGCTCCACGCTCATCTCCCTCACCCGCTCGCGCAAGCACGGCACGGACACGTCCGGCATGCGGGGCCAGTTTCCCTCCCGCTTCGGGCTCTTGTCCCAGCAGAGCTTGATCATGAGAGCGGTTAGGTTGGGCGTCTGCCGCAAGACTCCGGCCACCCTACGGACGGCACTGGGGTCCGTACAACGGCATCCCAGCTCGAGCCTCGTGAGGTTGTGGAACGGAGGGAAGTGCAGGGCGTGGAAGCCATCGTGGTCGAACCGGGCGTTCCAGATCACGTTCAGCTGGAGGTGCGCGGCTTCCGCGAAGAGGACCAGCAACTCCCACAGCCTATCCTGGTCCATCGTCCGGGACGGCTTCGAGCCGCAGATGTTGATCTTGACCGAGGCGACTCTCGGCGCGCCGCCGCCGAGCCTGAAACACGACGCGGCGGGCGGCCCGCCTCGGTACTCGAAAGCCCGAAGCGTCTCCGATGACGCGTCGACGGCGACGCGCTGGACGCCGTGGCAGCAGCGGAGGGCCAACCTCGCGAGGCGCTGGACCGTGATGTCCGTGATCTGGTGGCAGCCCTCGAGCGTCAGGTCGGCGAGACGCGGGCAGCAGGAGATCACCCGCTGTATGTTTTCGGCGGAGATCTGCCGCGGGACGTCGTCGTCTGCCTGCAGAGTGGTGTATGTGATGTTGGCGAGAGACAGCGTCTCCAAGGACGGGAGACGGATGGTGGGCGGCAGCAGGCGCGGCGGCAGCGAGCAGGAGACGAGGTGCAGCGCTCGCATGGTAGCGCAGGAGAAGAGCTCCGGGGAGACGTCGTATCGGTGCCGAGGCAGATGTGCGTACAGTGGGACGCTGTCGTAGGTGGGCGTGGTGCCCGCCGAGTCATAGTCGCTATCATAGTCGTCGTCTGAGTCGCTGTCGTCGTCGTCGTCATTGTATCTGCTGTCGACGTCCGAGTCGTAGTCGTCGTTGGTGCCGTGCTGGAAACCGACATCCTTGGAGCCGCCTCGGAGGCAACACTGTTCGACGGCGCCTGGGTAGCTGCGTACATGCATTGACGTTTCGAGGCGGAGCTCCTCGATGCTGTGGCGGAGGGCGTAGGAGAGCCACTTGTCCACGGCGTAGCAGTCGGGCGCGGTGTACCAGCGGATGGGGACACGGAGGCAGCGCAGCGGCGTGTCCCCGCCGGAGCTTCGCCGCGCCAATAGCGCGTTGTTGACCCTGTCGATCAGTATCCTGTTCTCTGCCTCCCCGCCTATTGACAGGATCTGCAGCGGCTGGAAAGAGATGGTTTGGACGACGTCGAAGGCACGGCGCCAGCGGCGGGACAGGACGGCGGCGCGGCCGGCCTCTTCGGCTGGAAGGAAGGAGAGGACGTGGCCGAGGATGTCATCCGGGAGGTCGCTGAGGCGATCGCGTGGGCGGCGCTTCTTGTTCGCGGAAGACACCATGACGAAATTACGAGGGCGTTCATGCGTATCCACGGAGCGGGCCTGCAGCTATAATGGTTAGGTTAGAAGAGTTCGTAAATTATACTACCGGGAGTCAGGCAAGGACTAATCTGGTCGATGCATCCAGGAAAAAAGAAGGAGCTTTCCATATATTTGGACTTCTGGTAGTAAAAGACAAGCACATCGGATAAGCTCAATTTTGTTTTTCGCCAGAGTCGGTTGAATGGAATTGGTCATGGATCTTGTGCGTTGCCCTAATATGATTCCGCCCCGTGCACGGTCACAACCTATGCTTGACAGAAAGAACATACGACTTCGTCCAATCCCGTTTGGCATAAAAAAAACCTTCGTCCAATCCCGTGTGTAAAAAACTTCTCTATAGGAAATTCAATTCGGCTCCCGGGTGCTTATGCTTCCTCTACTAAAAAATTATATTTCGAAATTTCGAAAAATTTGGACAAAAAATTCTACATGTACATCTTCATAATATATGTGCGCTCGTCAAGTTTCACGAAAAACCAATATTTTGTGTGGTCTATATAAAAAAGAGAAAGTTTATCTTGTGAAAAGCTTTATTTTTAGCACTGAATTTTGTCTTTTTTACACACGTCACATGATAAGTCGATTGTTTATGAAACGACTTTGTGAGCACATAGCACGTGAAGATGTACGTGCGAACTTTTAGTTTCAATTTTTTAAAATTTAAAATGTACGTAAGATGCATTTCAAAATATTGAGAGCATATGGACCCATGTTCCAAAACACCGCTCCCCTTTTCTATGCCCAATAATAGGCAATAGCGGCAGGTAGACCTACATAAGCATAGTTCATGTAACATAGACATGTTTTCTCTTTTTTATACCGACTACAAAAAATATCGGTTTTTCGTGAAACTATACGAATAAACTTAGATTATTTAGTTGTACATGTGATATTTTTGTTAAAACTTTCTAGCAATTAAAAATATGTTTTTTGGTGAAAGGAGCCTATGCACTAGAGAGCCGAATAGAATTTCCGATTTAGTAGCAGCCTTAATATACTTTTCATTCAACCGACTCTGGCGAAAAAAAGAGTCGATGTTACTATTCGCAAAAAAGAGTCTCTCATAAAAAGCCTTATTTTTAGCACCAAGTTATTTCTTTTTTACACATTTCATAGTAGCATGTGAAGATATACATGTGAATTTTTCGTTTGAAATTATTTGACATTTTAGATTGTATCAAAATTGTATTTCAACATAAAGTGATCATATGCATCCAAAAGCCAAAACATCACACTCCTAGCGAATACAAATTAGATTTATGAAAGATGAAAGATATATATAATGAAGTCAATAGGCAGCTACTTGAGCTCCGCACGATTAAAATTTGATTCAAATCCGCACACGCACACACAAGTTTGGTCATTCATGCCTAAACAATATCTTTGTTCGTAGATTTTGTTGCCACGACACCATCTCACTCACCAGAAGAGTTTCAGTTTCAGATCCTTCTCTGACGCTCCGAGCAAAGGTAACTTGTAGGTCGTCAGTGCGCACGGCCTCTCTCAGCAGAAACATTGCGAGCCGTCTCTGCGCGTCTTGCCCATTGTACTTCACCAGATGGATCCTCCTTAGCGAGCATTGGAAGCACTCGACATCGGATGACACGAGTCTTTTAGGCGCAACGGTCGATGCTTCGTCGTCACCATCGAGTAGGTCAATGACCAGTGTCAGAACCTGGAGGTTGCTCGTGTTTTGGAGGATGTTAACGAGTGCGGCGATGTGGAACGGGCCACTGAACTCCAGCTGTGTGAGCCCCGACAATGTCTGCGGGGCACGGTAGGGATAGAAGGGCGGTTTGTCATGCTGGGACAGGTGAAGGGTCATAAGATTGGTGCATCGCTCCACAAACTCCCTGAACCGCCGGTTCTTGTCGGAGTCGTTGGCCTGGACGGCGGCGCAGATGTCGACGGCCAACGTATGGATCTGGCCCCAGGTCGAAAATGCCAGCACGTAGGCGCCTGCTACGGTGCCCTTGTACCCGAGGTACCGGAGCGACGGCGCGTCGACCAGCACGTGATGGGCGTCATGGCAACAGCGCAAGGTGAAAGCCCGGAGGAGGGGGAGTGCCACCGAGATGCGCTTCATCGTGGGACACTCTTCTATCGTCAGCTCGGTAAGGCGAGGGCAGGCGGCGATGAGGCGCTGCAGCGCGTGGTCCGGCGCGTTGATCCTCTTGAGCGACAGCGTCTCCAGCGTGTCGAGGGAGAGCGACTGTTCACGCTCAGGCTCCGGCAGATCGAGCTCGCAGTTGCCGAGCCGCAGGTGGCGCAGCGTGGTGGTCCGGGTGAACAGGCGGCGAGGCATGGTGCAGAAATTTTGCCGGGCGAAATCTGCCGCCGTGCTTTGGTAGAAAGTGCTGGCATTAGGGCAGATTGGCTGATCTCCCATCGTCAGGTCGAGGTCGAGAGTCTCGGCGCTGGCGAGCAAGGCGGTGACGATCCACTGGAAGATCGCAGAGGCTGAGGGACGGTGGTCGCGGAATCCGGCGACGCGGAAGGAGCGGATAGGCGCGGTGCTGTCGCGGCTGAGGAGCACCCCGCTGACCATATGGTTAATGCTGACGGGACAAGTCATCTGAGGGGCGGCTACAATGTCGACGACGGGGACGGCGGTGAAGACGTGGCGCCAGCGGCGGGAGAGCGCGCTGGTCCGGACGGCCTGGTCGGTGCGGAGATGCGAGAGGATGTGGGTCAGCATGTCGTCCGGGAGCGCGCTCAGGCGGTCCGCGCCACCGGCGCGCTGCTGCTTTGCCATCTTCGCGTGTGCGGCGCGGGTTCCTGGTCTTCGTGCGTTCAGATCGGAGTCTTTGGGAGACCTGATGAGATCAAAAGAGTTCTTATATTCCACGATCCAAAACTTTGTTGTTTGTTTCTTGTGCATAGAGAGTCATACACTCCATGATCCAAACCGTCCTTGTTTGTTTCTTGTGCATAGAATCATACTTTTTTTTTTTGCTTAGGATTTAGCTAAGAGCATCTCTAGCAGAGCCTTTATTCTTCGAAATTGAAAAAACAGTCTCTCGAAAAGCAAAATGCGAGCGCTTTAGCAGGTGGCGCAGAACAACAGCTGTATTCAGCACCGAAAACATGCGAATTCAAATTTTGCCGGTAACTGATCATAGCAAACAAGTTTAAAAGTGCAATTCAAACATAGTAGTTGCATAATTTGATAGTTTCGATCGCAAAAGGAACTACATTTGAGGTGGTCATCGGCGACTAGCTCCTAAACTTAACTAATTTCACCCAACCGAGACCTACCGTACGCGCGGCAGAGGACTACGCCGTCGGCGGCCTACTCCGAGTCGAGGTCGACGACCTCCTGCTTCACGCGGCGGACGGCCGCCTCCTTCTGCGCCGCCTCGTAAGTGCGGATGGCATGGACGACTTCCGCCTCCTCGCGGCGAAAGCGCGCGCCTCGGCCCCCGAGATGATGGAGACCTGCTGGATCGCCGTCGCCGCCTCCTCGTCATTGAGGACGTAGTCCCCCGAATGGAGGACGGTGCGCACCGGCACCTCGTCCTCCTCGCTGCTGTTGGCGAGTGGCAGCGCTAGCGCATGGTCGGACGCGCCGGAGGAAGACCCCTCGCCGCTATTGGTGTAGCATGCGAGTTTCCCTGGCGGCGTTAGGCCCAGTTGGTCTGGAAGACGGTTCCATTTGTGCCGCCCGGCCTCGGACTGGAAGACGGGGGGGCGCGGCGATTTGCTCCCGCAAATCCGCCCGCTTTCCCTCCCGCAGATGCCTGCGCCAGCCATGCGGTCACAGTGGTGGTGGAGGAAGTGGAGAAGCGACGGCAGCGGCTCCGCGATTGCTCGCCGGAAGTCCAAACGCGTGCTCGGCGGAGGAAGCGGACGCGGCGTCCCCCTCCGCGGCCTGTATTTATACGGGTCGACCCTCGCGTTTCTCGGGCCCCCGAGAAAATTTTACGGGCTGGCCCACCGATTCGGGCTCCGTTCTGCGCGGCTTTCGGCACGCACCCGTAAAACCACCGGAAAAATTCAGTTCCGGTGGAATTTACGGGTTCTGTTAGAGATGCTCTAATCGAACCCGCCGCTCGGTATCATACACTCTGTACTGGATTGTGAACATTGGGACTTAAATCTCTGTCTATTGGTTTCTCCGGTAGGTTTATCCCTAAATGATCAGTCTACTCATCTATAATCTATAATATCTAAATATGAGCAACCCATTAAGTGATTTCTCTCAACATGCAAGCATGCAACCTCATCAAGATGCCATCTCAGCAAATACCTATTTTCCTTTGGTTTTGATTTTTGCAAGATAATTAGTAATTTGCTCCTGAGGTGTTGGATGTTCGCCTCGCCTTCCACTTTGATATGCTTCCTGTTGATGTGGTACAACTGACCCTTCGTGTCCATCAAATTTACTCATATCCGAATCTGTAACTCACTGGTAGAAAAACAGGCTTCGGGTGAGCCCCATAAGTCGCGAAGCTGTAGGAACCGCGACTAATGGTACCTTTAGTCGCGGTTCGGGAGGCGAACCGCGACCAAAGGCCTGGCCAACCGCGACTAAAGGCCACCTTTAGTCGCGGTTGGCCAGGCCAACCGGGACTAAAGCCCCCCCCCCCTATATATACCCATCCAGCAGCCAACACTTAGCCATTTGGTGCCATTCTCTTCACAAACTTCACAAGTGGGTGTTAGGTTTGCTTTTGGTTCCTCTTATGCACATAAGGTGTTTGATGAAATGCCCCAAGAGCATGAAACAAACATGATATGAAGTGTTGGAGCCACACTTGAGCTTTCTCATTTATTTTTTCCTCCTCGATCGCGGTTAGCAACTTGAACCTTTGATGTGTCGTTGATAAAATGTGCATGTGCATGCGTGTAGTTCATTGTTTAATTTATATTATTTGTAGCTAGTTAGTTTAACAAATGCATGATGGTTAATTATATATTTTATATTATAATAATGCAGATGAATCGACAATGGATGTACGGTAACCGACTCTCCGGCGAGTTCAGTACGGGTTTGAAAGATTTCCTCGTAGTGGCTAATGCGAACAAGCAGGGGGGTTTTGTTATCTGTCCATGTGTTAAATGTAAGAATCAGAATGGTTACTCTTCCTCAAGAGATGTTCACATGCACCTGCTTCGGCACGGTTTCATGCCAAGCTATAATTGTTGGACCAAGCATGGAGAAAGAGGGGTTATAATGGAAGAAGATGAAGAAGGGGATGATTTCATCGATGAAAGCTATCTTGCTCATTTCGGTGATACTTTCATGGAGGATGCTGAAGGTGAAGGGGAAGGTGAAGGGGAAGGTGAAGAAGAGGCACGTGATGATCCCGTTGATGATCTTGGTCGGACCATTGCTGATGCACGGAGACGCTGCGAAACTGAAAAAGAGAGGGAGAATTTGGATCGCATGTTAGAGGATCACATGAAGGCGCTGTACCCCGGATGCGATGATGGTCTGAAAAAGCTGGGCTGCACACTGGATTTGCTGAGATGGAAGGCACAGGCAGGTGTAGCTGACTCGGTATTTGAAAACTTGCTGAAAATGTTGAAGAATATGTTTCCAAAGAATAACGAGTTGCCCGCCACTACGTACGAAGCAAAGAAGGTTGTCTGCCCTCTAGGTTTAGAGGTTCTGAAGATACATGCATGCATCAACGACTGCATCCTCTACCGCGGTGAATACGAGAATTTGAATGAATGCCCGGTATGCACTACATTGCGTTATAAGATCAGAGGCGATGACCCTGGTGACGATGTTGTTGAGGGCCGTAAACCCGGGAAGAGGGTTCCCGCCAAGGTGATGTGGTATGCTCCTATAATACCACGGTTGAAACGTCCGTTCGTGAACAAAGAGCATGCCAAGTTGTTGCGATGGCACAAAGAGGACCGTAAGTCGGACGGGGAGTTGAGACACCCCGCAGATAGAACGCAATGGAGAAAGATCGACAGAGAGTTCAAAGATTTTGCAGCTGACGCAAGGAACATAAGATTTGGTCTAAGTACGGATGGCATGAATCCTTTTGGCGAGCAGAGCCCCAGCCATAGTACCTGTCCCGTGACTCTATGCATCTACAACCTTCCTCCTTGGTTGTGCATGAAGCGGAAGTTCATTATGATGCCAGTGCTCATCCAAGGTCCGAAGCAACCCGGCAACGACATCGATGTGTACCTAAGGCCATTAGTTGATGAACTTTTACAGCTGTGGGGCAGACCTGGTGTCCATGTGTGGGATGAGCACAAAGAAGAGGAATTTGACCTACGAGCGTTGCTTTTCGTAACCATCAACGATTGGCCTGCTCTTAGTAACCTTTCGGGACCTGTCAAATAAGGGATACAATGCAAGCACGCACTCGCTTACATGAGACCGAAAGTGTACATTTGCCAAATTGTAAGAAGAACGTGTACCTTGGGCATCGTCGATTTCTTCCGAAAGGTCATCCGAGTAAGAAAGAAAGGCAAGCATTACAACGGCAAGGCAGATCACCGGCCGAAGCCTGCGGAACACACTCGGTGCTGAGGTATTTGATATGGTCAAGGATTTGAAAGTCATCTTTGGAAAGGGTCCCGGCGGACAATCAGTTCCGAAGGGAGCCGACGGGCACGTAGCCATGTGGAAGAAGAAATCTATATTCGGGAGCTAGAATATTGAAAAGTCCTAGAAGTCCGCTCTCGCAATCGACGTGATGCACGTTACGAAGAATATTTGCGTGAACATCCTAAGCTTCTTGGGCGTGTATGGGAAGTCAAATGATACAAAGGAAGCACGGCAGGACCAGCAAAGTTTGAAAGACCCCGATGACCGGCATCCGGAACGGTTTCAAGGTCGTGCCGCCTACGCTCCGACCAAAGAAGAGAAGTTCATCTTTTTTGAATGCCTCGAGCAGTATGAAGGTCCCGTCAGGATTCTCGTCCAATATAAAGGGAACAATAAACATGGCGGAGAAAAAGTTCCAAAACCTGAAGTCTCACGACCGCCACGTGATTATGACGCAATTGCTTCCGATTGCTTTGAGGGGCTCCTCGCCGGAAAATGTTCGAGTAGCCATTGTGAAGCTATGTGCATTCCTCAATGCAATCTCTCGGAAGGTAATCAATCCAGAAGTTCTACCACGGTTACAGAACGATGTGATCCAATGTCTTGTCAGTTTCGAGTTGGTGTTCCCGCCATCCTTCTTCAATATTATGACGCACCTCCTGGTTCACCTAGTCGATGAGATTTCCATTCTCGGTCTTGTATTTCTACACAATATGTTCCCCTTCGAGAGGTTCATGGGAGTATTAAAGAAATATGTTCGTAACCGTGCTAGGCCAGAAGGAAGCATCGCCAAGGGCTATGGAAATGAGGAGGTAATTGAGTTTTGTGTTGACTTTGTTCCGGACCTTAAGCCGATTGGTCTTCCTCAATCGCGGCACGAGGGGAGACTAAGTGGAAAAGGCACGATCGGAAGGAAATCAATGATATGTATGGACGGCCATTCTCTCGACCGAAGCACACCACACAGCTTCGACCAATTCCAGCTTGGTGGCTCCGTACTTTGAGAAACACAAGAATATTTTACGCTCGGACAACCCTGGGAAGCCTGAATCCTGGATTAGGAAGGCCCACATGGAGACTTTCGGCAGTTGGTTGAGAAAACATTTAATGAGTGACAATAAGGTTGTAGATCAGTCTGTACATGTTGGCCAAGACACCATCTTCGACTATAACGACTTTCCAAGGGTACGAGATAAATGGGAATACATTTTACACGATCGCCCAAGATAAAAAGAGCACCAACCAAAACAAGTGGTGTCCGCTTTGATGCAGCAACCGAGAATGGGCAAAAGGTCACATATTATGGTTACATAGAGGAGATATGGGAACTTGACTATGGACCATCCTTTAGGGTCCCTTTGTTCCGGTGCAAATGGTTCAAGCTAACAGGAGGTGGGGTAAAGGTGGACCAGCAATACGGAATGACAATGGTGGATTTCAACAATCTTGGTTACCTTGACGAACCATTCGTCCTAGCGAAAGATGTCGCTCAGGTTTTCTATGTGAAGGACATGAGTAGCAAACCGAGGAAACGGAAAGATAAGAAAACGATCAGTACATCATGCGATGATCCAAAGCGCCACATTGTTCTTTCAGGGAAAAGAAATATCGTGGGAGTGGAGGACAAGACAGACATGTCAGAAGATTATAATATGTTTGCTGAAATTCCGCCCTTCAAAGTGAACACCGACCCAAGCATTAAGTTAAATGATGAGGATGCTCCATGGATACGGCACAATCGTAAGCAAGCAGGGACACAAGGGAAGAAATGATGTGTAATAATTTATTGTACCAAACTTTGTTGAATGAATCATGTGAATTATATTACCCGTGATGTGTTTGGTGTCCATTTTCGAATGATTCAATTGACTCGAGATAGCACCGATGATACATGAAATTTGGAGTGACTAAGTCATACTCCTGCATACATGAAATTTGGAGTGACTAAGTCATACTCCCGCATATAGGAAATTTGGAGTGACTAAGTCATACTCCCGCATACATGAAATTTGGAGTGATTTAGTCATACTCCTGCCTAGGCGTATAATATGCATACTCGTAGTCTTCATAGCCGCCGCCGTTGTACCGGTAGTCGTCGCCTTCTAAGTTGCCGGTGTCGTCGTCGCCGCTCGTCGTCGCTGTCGTCGGGCGGCGCTCGTGGCTCGAACTGAGGGTAGCGCAGGCGGGGGATATCGCCGGCCATGATGTAGTCAATGACGCTCTGCAGAGTCCGGCCGTACCACCATAGCCGACGGCCAGCCTCGTGGAAGTTTCCAGGAGGCAGACCGTCCTCCTCATACCTGGCGAGCGCCCTCTCACGCCGATTGATGAAGAAGGCGTCCCAAGTATGCTGGTTATCGGGATGCCAGCGGGGATTCATCCGCTGCTCCGGCGTGAGGTCGAGGTAGTAGTGGTTCGTGATGGCCGCCCGGCGCGCAGCACTCGAGGGACGGGAGGGACCGGCACGCCGCCGGCGCTTAGGCTCCGGCCGGCGGGGACGCGGTAGCCCGGAGGCCAAGGGTAGTTCGAGGCGCAAAGCTCCTCCACCCGCCGGTAGGTTAGAGTGGGTGCGGTGGAAGCCATGAGAGAGTGATGAGAGATTGTAGAGATGTGATAATGCCGGCCAAGCCGGGCTACCTATATGTAGTGACAAATGGCGGGAAAAATGGGAGTGGGAAGACAGGAGGCGGGAAGAAAGAGGCGGGGAGAAAGTGGCGGGAAGAAATTGGCGGGAAAAAATTGGCGGGAAGAAAGAGGCCGGAAGAAATTGGCGGGAAACAATTGGCGGGAAGAAAGAGGCGGGAAGACAGGGAAGAAATGGCGGGAAGACGAGGAGGGAAGAGGGGGTCGGCGGAAAGAGGCGGGAAGAGGGGGCCAACGAACTTTTGAATTGAATTAGTTTTATTTTTATGAATTTTTGATAATTTGTATTTTTAAAATTTTGAATTGAATTAGTTTTCTTTTTATGAATTTTTTGATATATTATATGTATTTTAAACATTTTGAAATGAATTAGTTTTATTTTTCTTAATTTTTTGATATATTATTTGTATTTTTAACATATTGAAATGAATTAGTTTTATTTTTCTGATTTTTTTGATATATTATTTGTATTTTTAAGATTTAGAAATGAATTAGTTTTATTTTCCTGAATTTTTTGATATATTATATGTATTTTAAACATTTTGAAATGAATTAGTTTTATTTTTCTTAATTTTTTGATATATTATTTGTATTTTTAACATATTGAAATGAATTAGTTTTATTTTTCTGATTTTTTTGATATATTATTTGTATTTTTAAGATTTAGAAATGAATTAGTTTTATTTTTCTTTACTTTTTGATATATTATTTGTAATTTGAAAAAGAAAAGTAATTCGAAAAAGAAAAGTAATTTGAAAAAGAAAAGTAATTTGAAAAAATACCTTATTTTCCGCGGGAAACGAAAACCCGGCGAAAATACCCTTTAGTCGCGGTTTTTTTTTTTTTGAACAAACTTTAGTCGCGGTTGGTGTGGCCAACCGCGACTAAAGGGTACCCTTTAGTCGCGGGTCGCCTCCCCAACCGCGACTAAAGGGGGGGTTACTATAAATACGCGCGGCGGCTCGGTGGCCGGTTCATCTTCTTCTCGCGCGCGAACGACGAACTCGACGCCGCAGCGAAGCCCTGCCCGCCGTCGCCGTCGCCTCCTGTCACGCCGCCGTCGCCGTCGTCATCACGCCGCCGTCGCCGCGCCCGAGCCGCCGCCGAACGCGCGCCGCCCCGGTCTTCGCGCCGCCGTACGTCTCGCCGTCCCCGTCGAACAACCGCGCCGATCGAGAACAACCGCCGCGCCCCGGTCTTCGCGCGCCGTTGCCGGCGCCACCGCGCGCCGCCCCCACTCGCAGCGCCGCCGGCCGCTTGCCCGCCGCCGCCGCCCGCGCGCTGCGCCCGGCCGGGAGAGAGAGAGAGAGAGAGGGCGCGGGAGAGAGAGAGAGGCTGCCGCCGGCCGGGAGAGAGAGAGAGAGAGGCCCCGGCGCCCCTGCCTCTCTCTTTTTTTTTGTTTTTTTTTGTTTTTTTAACTTAACTAAAAATTTGTATACTAACAAAATTTTGACTTAACAAAATTTAACAAATATGTAATATGTAGCAAAATTTAACAAAAATTTACACATGTAATAGTATAATGTAACTAAAATTTTACTAAAATTTAGACTTAATGTAATTAAAATTTTACTTAACAAAATTTAGACTTAATGTAACTAAAATTTTACTTAACAAAATTTAGACTTAATGATCAAAATTTTACTTAACAAAATTTAGACTTAATGATCAAAATTTTAACTTAAGAAAAATTTTACTTAACAAAATTTAGACTTAATGATCAAAATTTTAACTTAACAAAATTTAGACTTAATGATCAAAATTTTAACTTAAGAAAAATTTTACTTAACAAAATCTAGACTTAATGATCAAAATTTTAACTTAACAAAATTTAGACTTAATGATCAAAATTTTAACTTAAGAAAAATTTTACTTAACAAAATTTAGACTTAATGATCAAAATTTTAACTTAACAAAATTTTATTTGGGATCGAGAGGGGGCGGCGAGGGTTATGTGTCCTCGGCACCGCCACCGCCCTCTCGGTCACCGCCACACCGGTCTCTCGGTCACGCGGTCACCGCGTCCCCCTTTCGCCACCGCCACCGGTCTCTCGGTCACGCGGTCACCGCGTCCCCCTTTCGCCACCACCACCGTTCTCTCGGTCACGCGATCACCGCGTCCCCCTCTCGCCTCCCTCGTCGCCCTCTCTCTTTATATGTAGAAGAGATATGATAATGCTGGCATATACACAATTAATTTGTTTTGACTACATGTTTTCAGGATCGACATATGGCGGACGATAGAGCTGACCCGATTCTGGCCAACTATGATCCGGACGCTGAAGACCATATGTTCGGCATCATAAAAGGCGATATTCTATATGTGCCGACCGGAGAAGAAGAAGATGATATCTCTTTTTATCTGAACCTTGAGGGTGAAGATGAAGGGCGCCGTCAGCAAGCAGATGATGCCGAAGAAACGTCGATAAACGACGATCTTCAATTGGAAGTAGCAACCACCTCCGGCGCCGAGGTATATATATATACATATTGAGCGTCTGGTGATACAAACTAACTGATTTGAATAAATGTGTGTGTACTAACGCGCGCGACTCTCTTTCTTATTTTTGCCCTCGGCCGGATCGTCGAAAAAATTGAGTACGTCGTCAAAGCGTGGCGCAACCAAGACGATGAAACCAAACGAAACATGCACCATCGATGTTGTCGATGAAGAAACCGGCAGGCCGCTGGAGCCCAGCAAGAACGCCACCAAGTTTATCAGCCAATACGGAGCCGTTGTTAGAGACAACGTCTCGATCACCGTCCAGGAGTGGAATGAGCCAAAGAAGGCACGTCTTGGTTTCACTTTTGTCGCTAAGAGAACAAAAAAAGATTGCTTCAACAAGCTTATGGAACATTTCGTTCTACCTCCGGAATACCGCAGATACGATGAGGCGGGTAACAAGATTCAGGAAAACAAGGAGAGGTGCAAGCTAGTCAAACAGTTCGCTCTTTCTAAGATGGCCAACGCATTCCGGAAATACAAGCAAAATCTAGCCCATGACTTTGTCAAGCAGGGCAAGACTCCGGATTTCAAAGGACAATATGAGAAACTGCAACATGATTGGCCAGATTTTGTGAAGCAAAAGAAATCGGAGCAGTTCCTTGAAATATCAAAAAAAATAAGGAGAATGCGGCCAAGAAGGAGTACAATCATATTATGGGGCCAGGAGGGTATCGCTTTTGGCAGCCTAAGTGGGAGAAGATGGAGACCGAGCTGAGGGCGCGAGGAATCCATCCGAGTACGGAGGGATGGGACCCAAGGGCCAAAAGCCGGTGGTACGGGCATGGGGGATCGCTGAACCCGGAGACAGGGGAGTGTGTTTATCGGGGCAAAATAATTACACCCACCCAAAAGCTTATTGAGGCAATGAGGGATGCTCAAGAGGGGAGGATCAAGTTCAACGGAGAGAACGACGCCCGACAAAAGCCCTCGGGAATCCCGAACACGGAGGACGTATACGAGGCATGGGGCCCATTCCGTGGAAAGTAGGGTTCCCCCGAACGATGACCCGTACGGTTACGTAAGCCGTAAGAGAAAGATGGATCGGGATGCGGATGTTGTGGCGAAGTTGGTAACGGAAATGGATGTGATGAAGAAAACCGTGAGTGTACTAGTCGCCGAAAGAGATGCAGCTCGGGCGCAGCATGAAGATCATCCAATGGATCTCGGAAGCCAGCAGCGGAGAAGAAGCAGCGTGGCTTCCACGGAGGCCTCACCGGCTGGTGCACCGACGATCGAAATTACCGCACCGGAGCCTCGGTGGTCGAAATTACTGCACTCGGAGCCTCCTCGCTACCCCGTGGACGATATAAAGGAGATGAAAGCATGTCATCTGTATTATCCTATCGGGCACATGTCCATGAAGGTAGCCATCGGCAGTGCTTTACCACCTGGAGCACTCCACCACAACAACCCCATTCAAGATGGCTATGCTCGTGTCACGGTGGAGGAGATAGTCCAAGAGTTTGAGGACCTGGATATTGACATTGCTACACCTGAAGGGGTGAAAAGAATTGGAGATGTCAAGCGCCAGTTCATTCTATGGCGGAAGAAATTTATCAAGTTTCCAGGCGAGGCGCCAACAAGTCCACCCCCGTACGGTGGTGGTGGTGGCGGTGGCGGTGGCGGTGGCGGTGACGGTGGCGGTGGCGGCGGTGGTGGTGGTGCTTCACCTACACCTCGTTCACGTCAGCCGACGCCGCCCCCCAATTCACCTCCGGCGGGTAGCGGACGCCGCCCCCGGTCCTCGTCCGGCGGGTGATCGCGAGACACCGCCCCCCAATCCACCTCCGGCGAAGAAGCGTAAGCAGTCCTGGGTTATTAACCCGGACCCTTATGTACCTAGAACCACAAAGATACCAGAGCCATCATTGAAGCCTCTCCCCACAAGGCCTTGGGAACGTAGTGCCGAGGAAGTCGACTCACGCGCGGCTGCTGAATATGAGAAATGGAAGGCGGACTGCAAGAAGAAAAGAGAGGGCGAGCCCAAGCCAGTATATTCTGATAAGCAAAAGCAGTGGGCTAAGTCATTTTTGACCACATCGTCCCAAGCCGCGAAGAATCTCGCTCGACGACTATTTACGTGAACTTCGTAGGCAAGCACTCGCGTTCAAGAGGAACCAAGAGTTGGCGGAGAAGAAAGCCTTGGAGGAGGAGGCCGAGAAAAAATTAGAAAGGGGGAAAGAAGTTGCCCAGCTCTGGGAACAAAGTAAACAATCGATCGCCCCGCTCATAGTGCAAGCCGCCGGTCGGGATGCCCCCGATATCATAGCAGCTGCGGCAGCACAGGGATTGACCGTAACGAGTGCCGTAGAACAAGCGGCCGACTTAGGTATCACTCTTCGTGCACTCGTTAGGCCTTGATGAGGCGCCAATGAAGGACGTAGTATTTACATATGTGAAGAATGGCCCTCTCGTCGAGCCTCGCGCAGAAGAGGATCTACCTCGACAAATGAAAGGTCTGCTAAATTGGTACAAGGGTTACATAAAACATAAAAACGCCAAAGACTATATCTATGCGGAAGTTAGACATGAGCATCACTTCAAACATTACTATGTGCAAATTCATCTGAGTGAATTGTTCCAGCTGTTCAATCTGCGCGACCTCGACAAATCTATCATCAGTTGCTACGTTCTGTAAGTGATTTATTAATTTCTACCCCATCTCGTTCATTGCCTGCACTATATATATATATATATATATATATATATATATATATATATATATATATATATATATATATATATTGTCCTAACTATCTTGTTGTGTACGCTATTATGCAGAATGAAGAAGCGGGAAATGCGAATAAGGAACATCCATGATGTTGGGTTCATTGACCCACAAATCGTTAATTCATATGTGTTAGAACACCACCCCGCCGACGTGGAGGATGACCTGTGGCGGTTTCTTTCAAAGCAAGAACTCAAAAGTGATATTCTATTTCCTTACCATTTTGGGTGAGTGTTTCTGTCTTGAGCACATTCTCTTTTGTTTACTCCATGCATGGTATGTGGCTAATCGATGAGTTATGCATGATCGTGCATGTATCGTGTCCGCAGGTTCCACCGGATTCTTATGGTAATTCAATTTCACACCTCCTCGGCTCTCGTCCACGACTCTCTGAATATGGATCCGACGCTTTGGGCCGACATGAGAAAAATAATGCAAAAGTAATTATTTTCATTCATTTGCGCTCTATATCGATCGGCCTATTTCGTTCATCATTTCCTAATATCAAGTAACTAATTAATAACTCTCTTGTTCATTTAATTTTCTTTGCCTCGTAGGGTTTGGAGACGGTTCGTAGATACCAAGGTCGGTGAATTCAAAAAGAGCTACATTTTAAAATGGCAAGGCGGACGACCGGGGATATTCAGCCACCGGGGACCAATCTATGTGGATACTATGTTTGTGAGAGGATCCGGAGATACCGCAATGAGCGGGACCAGCAGCAGTGAGAACAACATCCTGAGGAATAACCTCCGGAAGACGCTTAGTCCAGAAGCTCGCTTCCGACCACTTCAAGAGGAACTAGCTGGATGGTTGGCGAGGGAAGTCATCGATCCTAGAGGAGAACACCATTACGATGACGTAGAACTTTTTATGCACTAAATTATGGATGGAAACTTGTTCAAAATTGTATATGGTCATCCGATATTGAATATATATTGTATATGGTCATCCGATATTGAATATATATTGTATATTCCTCTTGAATTCTTTTTGGTTCTAATTTCAAATTTGTTTGAAATTGTACATTCATATGCATGTATGTAGTACCGTAGAATATGTGAAACTCCTTCAAAATTAAAACCCAAAAGAAATAAAACAATACAAATTAAAAAGAAACCAGATTTAGGGGGAGGGGGCTAAAACCCTAAACCCTGCGGAGGCCTTTAGTCGCGGTTGGCCAGAAGAACCGCGACTAAAGGTCCTCCGCCCTGGCGCTCGCCTGCGGCCCACGTGGACGGGCCAACCGCGACTAAAGGGGGGGCCTTTAGTCGCGCTACTTTGGTCGCGGTTGCGCCACCGCGACTAATGGCAGTTGCCAACCGCGACCAAAGCCCCTTTTTCCACCAGTGACTGAACATTAAATCTGAAACGGGAGTGCTTCATTTACTCCATCAATGTTTCTCAAGGCAAGATTAATCTCCTTGGTTCTAGATCTCTCCTCCACTACGTTTCACCTCCTATATATATATATCCGCCCTACCATCGCCTGCCCATCAGGATTTTTACCTAGCCTATCAACTACTCCCTCTGATTTATTCTACATTCTAGAGAAAATAAGACAACCTAGTATTGCATTTATTAGTGCTACTTACATATGTAAACAACCAATCCAAGCTGCATGAAAAATAACAACATCCAATAAAGAGAGCAAAACCACTTTGTTTTCAGTGTTGTTGTTAACTAAAAGCTAGAATGCAGAGTATTTCAGAACAAATTTTAAGGCTAGAATATAGACTATTTCAGAACGGATGGAGTATACTGATACTAAACGCACAACTGTGTTCTTCACGAACATGTGCCATCTGCCTGACACGCCCGTCTCCACTCCAAGATATATGTGTTCATTGTGAGGGTTCTGATATATCCATTTTGGTTTATTTGTTTATGAGGTGATTCACTTGCTGAGCTCATGTTTCTTCTCTCTGTAACATGTACGGACCCTGTAAGACCCCTACTTTGCCGAGGAAGCGGACGCGGCGGCGGTTTGGAACCCCACTCCCCTCCACAACCTGTATTTATACGGGTCGACCCTCGCGTTTCTCGGGCCCCCGAGAAAATTTTACCGGCCGACCCACTGATTTGGGCTCCGTTCTACACCGCTTTTAGCCCGAACCCGTAAATTCGCCGAAAAAATTCAGTTCCGGCGGCATTTACAGTTCTGTTAGAGATGCTCTAACCGAACCTGCTGCTCGGTATCATACACTCCGTACTGGATTGCGAACATTGGGACTTAAATCTCTGCCTAATGGTTTCTCCGGTAGGTTTATCCTTAAATGATCAGCCTACTCATCTATAATCTATAATATCTAAATAGGAGTAACCCACTAAGTGATTTCTCTCAACATGCAAGCATGCCACCTCACCAAGATGCCATTCTCAACAAATACCTATTTTCCTTTGGTTTTAATTTTTGCAAGATAATTAGCAAAGAGCAAAAGTCTGTTTGTCAAACCACTGGGGAAAGAAATAAATATATTTCTGTATCTATTTCTTTAGATGGGTATAATCTGAAAAAAATATAGATGGGTGTTAACCTGGTGCCAAAATAGTATATGCATGACATAATGTAAGTGGAATGAACTGGAGTTCAAACATCAAAAGAATGGGTGTGTATCATGCAACGATGTTCCAATGTCTGCTTTAAATATGTAGCTGATGCGTGCAGTTGACACACGTCCGTTGGAAACCCCAAGAGGAAGGTGTGATGCGTACAGTAGCAAGTTTTCCCTCAGTAAGAAACCAAGGTTATCGAACCAGTAGGAGTCAAGGAACACGTGAAAGTTGTTGGTGACGGAGTGTAGTGCGGCGCAACACTAGGGATTCCAGCGCCAACGTGGAATCTGCACAACACAATCAAAGTACTTTGCCCCAACGTAACAGTGAGGTTGTCAATCTCACCGGCTTGCTGTAAACAAAGGATTAACCGTATAGTGTGGAAGATGATGTTTGTTTACGAAGAACAGTAAAGAACAAGTATTGCAGTAGATTGTATTTCAGATGTAAAGAATGGACCGGGGTCCACAGTTCACTAGTGGTGTCTCTCCCATAAGATAAATAGCATGTTGCGTGAACGAATTACAGTTGGGCAATTGACAAATAAAGAAGGCATAACAATGCACATACATATATCATGATGAGTACTATGAGATTTAATCAGGACATTACGACAAAGTACATAGACCGCTATCCAGCATGCATCTATGCCTAAAAAGTCCACTTTCAGGTTATCATCCGAACCCCTTCCAGCATTAAGTTGCAAACAACGTACAATTGCATTAAGTATGGTGCGTAATGTAATCAACACAAATATCCTTAGACAAAGCATTGATGTTTTATCCCTAGTGGCAACAGCACATCCACAACCTTAGAACTTTCTCTCACTGTCCCAGATTCAATGGAGGCATGAACCCACTATCGAGCATAAATACTCCCTCTTGGAGTTACAAGTATCAACTTGGCCAGAGCCTCTACTAGAAACGGAGAGCATGCAAGAACATAAACAACATACATGATAATCAACTTGACATAGTATTCAATATTCATCGGATCCCAACAAACACAACATGTAGCATTACAAATAGATGATCTTGATCATGATAGGCAGCTCACAAGATCTAACATGATAGCACAATAAGGAGAAGACAACCATCTAGCTACTGCTATGGACCCATAGTCCAGGGGTGAACTACTCACACATCGATCCGGAGGCGATCATGGCGATGAAGAGCCCTCCGGGAGATGATTCCCTCTCCGTCGTGGTGCCGGAGGCGATCTCCCGAATCCCCCGAGATGGGATTGGCGGCGGCTGCGTCTCTGGAAGGTTTTCCGTATCGTGGCTCTCGGTACAGAGGGTTTCGCGACGAAGGCTTTAAGTAGGCGGAAGGGCGGAGTCGGAAGGCTGACAGGGGCCCCACACGCTAGGGCGGCGCAAGCCCCCCTTAGGCCGCGCGGCCCTAGTGTGGCAGCGCCTCGTCGCCCCACTTCGTGATCCTTTCGGTCTTCTGAAAGCTTCGTGGAAAAATAAGACCCTGAGCGTTGATTTCGTCCAATTCCGAGAATATTTCCTTTGTAGGATTTCTGAAACCAAAAACAGCAGTAAAACAACAGAATCGGCTCTTCGGCATCTCGTCAATAGGTTAGTGCTGGAAAATGCATAATAATGACATATAATGTGTATAAAACATGTGAGTATCATCATAAAAATAGCATGGAACATAAGAAATTATAGATACGTTTGAGACGTATCAAGCATCCCCAAGCTTAGTTCCTACTCGCCCTCAAGTAGGTAAACGATAACAAGGATAATTTCTGAAGTGACATGCTATCATAATTTTGATCAATACTATTGTAAAGCACATGAGATGAATGCAGCGATTCGAAGCAATGGTAAAGACAATGAGTAAACAACTGAATCATATAGCAAAGACTTTTCATGAATAATACTTTCAAGACAAGCATCAATAAGACTTGCATAACAGTTAACTCATAAGCAATAAATTCTTAGTGGAAAGCTTTGAAACAACACAAAAGAAGATACACGTTTCAGCGGTTGCTTTCAACTTCAACATGTTTATCTCATGGATAATTGTCAACACAAAGTACTATAACAAGTGCAATAAGTAGATATGTAAGAATCAATGCACACAGTTTACACAAGTGTTTGCTTCTGAGATAGAAAGAATAGGTAAACTGACTCAGCAATAAAGTAAAAGAATGGCCCTTCGCAGAGGGAAGCATGGATTACTATTTTTGTGCTAGAGCTTTTCATTTTGAAAACATAGAAACAATTTTGTCAACGGTAGTAATAAATCATATGTGTTATGTATAAGACATCCTATAAGTTGCAAGCCTCATGCATAGTATACTAATAGTGCCCGCACCTTGTCCTAATTAGCTTGGATTAACACGGATTATCATTGCATAACATATGTTTCAACCAAGTGTCACAAAGGGGTACCTCTATGCCGCCCGTACAGCAGGTCTAAGGAGAAAGTTCGCATTGGATTTCTCGCTTTTGATTATTCTCAACTTAGATATCCATACCGGGACAACATAGACAACAGATAATGGACTCCTCTTTTAATGCTTAAGCATTTAACAACGTGATAACATTCTCATAAGAGATTGAGGATTTGTGTCCAAACCGAAACTTCCACCATGATTCATGGCTTTAGTTAGCGGCTCAATGTTCTTCTCTAACAATATGCATACTCAAACCATTTGATCATGAAAATCGCCCTTACTTCGTACAAGACGAACATGCATAGCAACTCACATGATATTCAACAAAGGTAAAAGTTGATGGCGTCCCCAGAAACATGGTTACCGCTCAACAAGCAACTTATTAAGAATAAGATACATAAGTACATATTCTTCACCACAATAGTTTTTAAGGCTATTTTCCCATGAGCTATGTATTGTAAAGGCAAAGAATAGAATTTTAAAGGTAGCACTCAAGTAATGTACTTTGGAATGGCAGAGAGATACTGAATGTACTAGGACGTCGCCTAGAGGGGGGGTGAATAGGCGGTGTATAAAAACTTCTACTTGAGAGCTAAACTAGGCGGAATAAAACTACACATGTGTTTGCTAGTTTAGCTCAAGGCCTATCAACTAGGGGTTTGCCTAAGTGCTCCAACAACCTATGCTAGCATGATGAGCAACAAGGTGATAACAAGATAGGCATAGCATCAAGCATGATATATATCACAATGTAAAGCGCATAGGTAAATGAGCTCGGGTTGAGAAGTATCCGGTGCACGAGGAGAATACGGTGGCCCTAGTTGGCTCCTTGGAGTGCCTCGTGCCTCCACACCGCTCCAACGGAGACGTAGCACCTTTTGTGGTGTGAACTTCGGGATACATCGTCGTCTCCTCGTGCACCGGTTACTTCTCAACCCGAGCTCCCTTACCTATGCGCTTTACATTGTGATATCTATCATGTTTGATGCTATGCCTATCTTGTTATCACCTTGTTGCTCATCATGCTAGCATAGGTTGTTGGAGCACTTAGGCAAACCCCTAGTTGATAGGCCTTGAGCTAAACTAGTAAACACATGTGTAGTTTTATTCCGCCTAGTTTAGCTCTCAAGTAGAAGTTTTTATACACCGCCTATTCACCCCTGATACGTCTCCGACGTATCGATAATTTCTTATGTTCCATGCCACATTATTGATGATATCTACATGTTTTATACACATTATATGTCGTATTTATGCATTTTCCGGCACTAACCTATTAACAAGATGCCGAAGAGCCGCTTGTCGTTTTCTCGCTGTTTTTGGTTTCAGAAATCCTAGTAAGGAAATATTCTCGGAATTGGACGAAATCAATGCCCAGGGGCCTATTTTTACACGAAGCTTCCAGAAGACCGAGGGGAAAGGAAGTGGGGCCACGAGGCGCCGCCACACTAGGGCGGCGCGCCCGAGCCTTGGCCGCGCGGCCCTAGCGTGTGGGGCCCTCGTGTGGCCCCCTGCGTTGCCCTTCCGCCTACTTAAAGCCTCCGTCGAGAAACCCCCAGTACCGAGAGCCACGATACGGAAAACCTTACTGAGATGCCGCCGCCGCCAATCCCACCTCGGGGGATTCAGGAGATCGCCTCCGGCACCCTGCCGGAGAGGGGAATCATCTCCCGGAGGACTCTTCACCACCATGATCGCCTCCGGAGTGATGAGTGAGTAGTTCACCCCTGGACTATGGGTCCATAGCAGTAGCTAGATGGTCGTCTTCTCCTTATGTGCTTCATTGTTGGATCTTGTGAGCTGCCTAACATGATCAAGATCATCTATCTGTAATTCTATATGTTGTGTTTGTCGGGATCCGATGGATAGAGAATACTATGTTATGGTGATTATCAATCTATTACCTATATGTTGTGTTTGTTGGGATTCGATGGACAGAAAGTTCTAAGGTTGTGGATGTGCTGTTGCCACTAGGGATAAAACATTGATGCTATGCCCAAGGATGTAGTTATTGATTACATTACGCACCATACTTAATGCAATTGTCTGTTGTTTGCAACTTAATACCGGAAGGGGTTCGGATGATAACCTGAAGGTGGAATTTTTAGGCATAGATGCATGCTGGATAGCGGTCTATGTACTTTGTCGTAATGCCCAATTAAATCTCACTATATTTATCATATCATGTATGTGCATTGTCATGCCCTCTCTATTTGTCAATTGCCCGACTGTAATTTGTTCACCCAACATGCTATTTATCTTATGGGAGAGACACCTCTAGTGAACTGTGGACCCCGGTCCTATTCTTTACATCACATACAATCTACTGCAATACTTGTTCTTTACTGTTTTCTGCAAACAATCATCTTCCACACAATACGGTTAATCCTTTGTTACAGCAAGCCGGTGAGATTGACAACCTCACTGTTTCGTTGGGGCAAAGTACTTTGGTTGTGTTGTGCGGGTTCCACGTTGGCGCCGGAATCCCCGGTGTTGCGCCACACTACATCCCGCCGCCATCAACCTTCAACGTGCTTCTTGGCTCCTCCCGGTTCGATAAACCTTGGTTTCTTTCTCGAGGGAAAACTTGCTATCGTCTCGCATCACACCTTCCTCTTGGGGTTTCCAACGGACGTGTGTTAATTGCACGCATCAAGCTCTTTTTCTGGCGCCGTTGCCGGGGAGATCAAGACACGCTGCAAGGGGAGTCTCCACAATCCAATCTCTTTACTTTGTTTTTGTCTTGCTTTATTTTATTTACTACTTTGTTTGCTGCACTTAAACAAAACACACAAAAATTAGTTGCTAGCTTTACTTTATTTACTGTCTTGTTCTCCATATCAAAAACACAAAAAAATTAGTTACTTGCAATTACTTTATCTAGTTTGCTTTATTTACCACTGCTAAAATGAATACTCCTGAAAATACTAAGTTGTGTGACTTCACAACCACAAATAATAATGATTTCTTATGCGCACCTATTGCTCCACCTGCTACTACAGCAGAATTCTTTGAAATTAAACCTGCTTTATCGAATCTTGTTATGAGAGAGCAATTTTCTCGGTGTTAGTTCCGATGATGCTGCTGCCCATCTTAATAATTTTGTTGAATTATGTGAAATGCAAAAGTATAAGGATGTAGATGGTGATATTATAAAATTTAAATTGTTTCCTTTCTCATTAAGAGGAAGAGCTAAAGATTGGTTGCTATCTCTGCCTAGAAATAGTATTGATTCATGGACTAAATGCAAGGATGCTTTTATTGGTAGATATTATCCCCTGCTAAAATTATATCTTTGAGAAGTAGCATAATGAATTTTAAACAATTGGATAATGAGCATGTTGCACAAGCTTGGGAAAGAATGAAATCTTTGGTTAAGAATTGCCCAACCCATGGATCGACTACTTGGATGATCATCCAAACCTTTTATGCAGATCGAACTTTTCTTCGCGGAACCTATTGGATTCAGCTGCTGGAGGTACCTTTATGTCCATCACTCTTGGTGAAGCAACAAAGCTTCTTGATAATATGATGATTAATTACTCTGAATGGCACACGGAAAGAGCTCCATAAGGTAAGAAGGTAAATTCTATCGAAGAAACCTCTTCCTTGAATGATAAGATTGATGCTATCATGTCTATGCTTGTGAATGATAGGACTAATGTTGATCCTAATAATGTTCCGTTAGCTTCATTGGTTGCTCAAGAAGAACATGTTGATGTAAACTTCATTAAAAATAATAATTTCAACAACAATGCTTATCGGAAGATGATAATTCTTATGGTAATTCTTACAACAATAATAGGAGGGTACCCCCTGGTTTTGAAGCCATGCTTAAAGAATTTATTAGTACACAAACTGCTTTTAACAAATCTGTTGAGAAAAAGCTTGATAAAATTAATATTCTTGCTTCTAGAGTTGATAGACTTGCCTCTGATGTTGATCTTTTAAAATTGAAAGTTATGCCTAATGAGGACATTGATAATAAGATTGCTACTACAGCAAATGCCATCCAAGTTAGAATTAATGAGA
Source organism: Lolium rigidum (assembly GCF_022539505.1). Taxonomy (NCBI): domain Eukaryota; kingdom Viridiplantae; phylum Streptophyta; class Magnoliopsida; order Poales; family Poaceae; genus Lolium; species Lolium rigidum. Next base: position 310,912,744 of record NC_061514.1, read on the forward strand.
ATATAAGATTAATGGCTGAATTGCGTGCTAGGTGGGATTGAGAAGAAAATGAAAAACTAGCTAAAGAGAATAATGTAGCTAAAGTTTGGACTATTACCACCACTAGTAATGATAATGATTCACATGTTGCTACACCTCCTACTATCAATGGTAAAATAATTGGTGTTGGCAATGTTTCTACTCCTAGTGCAAAGCGTACAAAACTGCCTGAAATTGCTAAAACTGCTGAAACTGCTTGTGATAAAACTGCTGAAATTTTTTCCAACATTGGGGGTGATGATCCCATTGCTGTAGATCATAATGGTTTGGATTTTGATGATTGCCACATCTCTGAAGTTATAAAGTTCTTACAAAAACTTGCTAAGAGTCCCAACGCTAGTGCTATAAATTTGGCCTTTACAAAACATATTACAAATGCTCTCATCAAAGCTAGAGAAGAGAAACTAAAACTTGAAACTTCTATTCCTAGGAAGTTAGAAGATGGTTGGGAGCCCATCATTAAGATGAGGGTCAATGATTTTGATTGTAATGCTTTATGTGATCTTGGTGCAAGTATTTCGTTATGCCTAAGAAAGTCTATGATATGCTTGACTTGCCACCATTGAAAAATTGTTATTTGGATGTTAATCTCGCTGATAATGCTAAAAAGAAACCTTTGGGGAGAGTTGATAATGTTCGCATTATGGTTAACAATAACCTTGTCCCCGTTGATTTCGTTGTCTTGGATATTGAATGCAATGCATCTTGTCCCATTATATTGGGAAGACCTTTTCTTCGAACCGTTGGTGCTACTATTGATATGAAGGAAGGTAATATTAAATATCAATTTCCTCTCAAGAAAGGTATGGAACACTTCCCTAGAAAAAGAATGAAGTTACCTTATGATTCTATTATTAGAACAAATTATGATGTCGATGCTTCATCTCTTGATAATACTTGATATACACTTTCTGCGCCTAGCTGAAAGGCGTTAAAGAAAAGCGCTTATGGGAGACAACCCATGTTTTTACTACAGTACTTTGTTTTATATTTGAGTCTTGGAAGTTTTTTACTACTGTAGCAACCTCTCCTTATCATGTTTTTGTGCCAAGTAAAGTCTCTATGGTAAAGTTGATGCTAGATTTGGATTGCTGCACGTAAACAGCATTGCTGTCTGTCACGAATTCGCGCAGAAGTCTCTGTAAAAAATCAAAAAAATCTGCAAATTTACGTGTCTGATCCTCAGATATGTACACAACTTTCATTAGTTTTGAGTTTTTCCGTTTGAGCAAGTTAAGTGCCCCTTCCAGGTTCGTCTTTACGGACTGTTCTGTTTTTGACAGATTCTGCCTTTTATTTCGCATTGCCTCTTTTGCTATGTTGGATGAATTTCTTTGTTCCATTAATGTCCAAGTAGCTTTGTGCAATGTCCAGAAGTGTTAAGAATGATTGTGTAACCTCTGAACATGTGGATTTTTATTGTGCACTAACCCTCTAATGAGTTTGCTTGAAGTTTGGTGTGAAGGAAGTTTTCAAGGGTCAAGAGAGGAGTATGATATACTATGATCAAGAGGAGTGAAAGCTCTAAGCTTGGGGATGCCCCGGTGGTTCACCCCTGCATATTTTAAGAAGACTCAAGCGTCTAAGCTTGGGGATGCCCAAGGCATCCCCTTCTTCATCGACAACATCATCAGGTTCCTCCCATGAAACTATATTTTTATTCAGTCACATCTTATGTACTTTGCTTGGAGCGTCTGTTTGTTTTTGTTTTTGTTTGAATAAAATGGATCCTAGCATTCATTGTGTGGGAGAGAGACACGCTCCGCTGTTGCATATGGACAAATATGTCCTTAGGCTTTACTCATAGTATTCATGGCGAAGGTTGAATCTTCTTTGTTAAATTGTTATATGGTTGGAATCGGGAAATGTTACATGTAGTCATTCTAAAATGTCTTGAATAATTTGATACTTGGCAATTGTTGTGCTCATGTTTAAGCTCTTGCATCATATACTTTGCACCCATTAATGAAGAAATACATAGAGCTTGCTAAAATTTGGTTTGCATATTTGGTCTCTCTAAAGTCTAGAAAATTTCTAGTATTGAGTTTTGAACAACAAGGAAGACGGTGTAGAATCTTATAATGTTTACAATATGTCTTTTATGTGAGTTTTGCTGCACCGGTTCATCCTTGTGTTTGTTTCAAATAAACCTTGCTAGCCTAAACCTTGTATCGAGAGGGAATACTTCTCATGCATCCAAAATCCTTGAGCCAACCACTATGCCATTTGTGTCCACCATACCTACCTACTACATGGTATTTCTCTGCCATTCCAAAGTAAATTGCTTGAGTGCTACCTTTAAAATTCCATCATTCGCCTTTGCAATATATAGCTCATGGGACAAAATAGCCTTAAAAACTATTGTGGTAATGAATATGTACTTATGCACTTTATATCTTATTAAGTTGTTTGTTGTGCGATAACCATGTTCCTGGGGACGCCATCAACTTTTTGTTGAATATCATGTGAGTTGCTATGCATGTTCGTCTTGTCTAAAGTAAGGGCGGTTTTCACAATCAAATGGTTTGAGTATGCATACTGTTAGAGAAGAACATTGGGCCGCTAACTAAAGCCATGAATCATGGTGAAAGTTTCAGTTTGGACATAAAACCTCAATCTCTTATGAGAATATTAACTCGTTGTTGAATGCTTAAGCATTAAAAGAGGAGTCCATTATCTGTTGTCTATGTTGTCCCGGTATGGGTGTCTAAGTTGAAGAATGATCAAAAGCGAGAAATCCAATGCGAACTTTCTCCTTAGACCCTTGTACAGAGCGGCATAGAGGTACCCCTTTGTGACACTTGGTTGAAACATATGTTATGCAATGATGATCGGTGTTAACCCAAGCTAATTAGGACAAGGTGCGAGCACTATTAGTACACTATGCATGAGGCTTGCAACTTGTAAGATATAATTTACATGATACATATGCTTTATTACTACCGTTGACAAAATTGTTTCATGTTTTCAAAACCAAAGCTCTAGCACAAATATAGCAATCGATGCTTTCCTCTTTGAAGGACCTTTCTTTTACTTTTATGTTGAGTCAGTTCACCTATCTCTCTCCGCCTCAAGAAGCAAACACTTGTGTGAACTGTGCATTGATTCCTACATACTTGCATATTGCACTTGTTATATTACTTTACATTGACACTATCCATGAGATATACATGTTATAAGTTGAAAGCAACCGCTGAAACTTGATCTTCCTTTGTGTTGCTTCAATACCTTTACTTTGATTTATTGCTTTATGAGTTAACTCTTATGCAAGACTTATTGATGCTTGTCTTGAAGTACTATTCATGAAAAGTCTTTGCTTTATGATTCATTTGTTTACTCATGTCATTACCATTGTTTTTGATCGCTGCATTCCTTACATATGCTTACAATAGTATGATCAAGGTTATGATGGCATGTCACTCCGTAAATTATCTTTGTTATCGTTTACCCGCTCGGGACGAGCAGGAATTAAGCTTGGGGATGCTGATACGTCTCCGACGTATCGATAATTTCTTATGTTCCATGCCACATTATTGATGATATCTACATGTTTTATACACATTATATGTCGTATTTATGCATTTTCCGTCACTAACCTATTAACAAGATGCCGAAGAGCCGATTCTTTGTTTTCTGCTGTTTTTGGTTTCAGAAATCCTAGTAAGGAAATATTCTCGGAATTGGACGAAATCAACGCCCAGGGGCCTATTTTTACACGAAGCTTCCAGAAGACCGAGGGGGAATGGAAGTGGGGCCACAAGGCGCCGCTACACTAGGGCGGCGCGGCCCATGCCTTGGCCGCGCGGCCCTAGCGTGTGGGGCCCTCGTGTGGCCCCCTGCGTTGCCCTTCCGCCTACTTAAAGCCTCCGTCGCGAAACCCCCAGTACCGAGAGCCACGATACGGAAAACCTTATCGAGATGCCGCCGCCGCCAATCCCATCTCGGGGATTCGAGAGATCGCCTTCGGCACCCTGCCGGAGAGGGGAATCATCTCCTGGAGGACTCTTCACCGCCATGATCGCCTCCGGAGTGATGAGTGAGTAGTTCACCCCTGGACTATGGGTCCATAGCAGTAGCTAGATGGTCGTCTTCTCCTTATGTGCTTCATTGTTGGATCTTGTGAGCTGCCTAACATGATCAAGATCATCTATCTCGTAATTCTATATGTTGTGTTTGTCGGGATCCGATGGATAGAGAATACTATGTTATGGTGATTATCAATCTATTACCTATGTGTTGTTTATGATCTTGCATGCTCTCCGTTATTAGTAGAGGCTCGGCCAAGTTTTTGCTCTTAACTCCAAGAGGGAGTATTTATGCTCGATAGTGGGTTCATGCCTCCATTAAACTGCAGGACAAGTGACGGAAAGTTCTAAGGTTGTGGATGTGCTGTTGCCACTAGGGATAAAACATTGATGCTATGTCCAAGGATGTAGTTATTGATTACATTACGCACCATACTTAATGCAATTGTCTCGTTGTTTGCAACTTAATACCGGAAGGGGTTCGGATGATAACTCTGAAGGTGGACTTTTTAGGCATAGATGCATGCTGGATAGCGGTCTATGTACTTTGTCGTAATGCCCAATTAAATCTCACTATATTTATCATATCATGTATGTGCATTGTCATGCCCTCTCTATTTGTCAATTGCCCGACTGTAATTTGTTCACCCAACATGCTATTTATCTTATGGGAGAGACACCTCTAGTGAACTGTGGACCCCGTTCCTATTCTTTACATCGCATACAATCTACTGCAATACTTGTTCTTTACTGTTTTCTGCAAACAATCATCTTCCACACAATACGGTTAATCCTTTGTTACAGCAAGCCGGTGAGATTGAAAACCTCACTGTTTCGTTGGGGCAAAGTACTTTGGTTGTGTTGTGCAGGTTCCACGTTGGCGCCGGAATCCCCGGTGTTGCGCCGCACTACATCCCGCCGCCATCAACCTTCAACGTGCTTCTTGGCTCCTCCTGGTTCGATAAACCTTGGTTTCTTTCTGAGGGAAAACTTGCTACTGTCTGCATCACACCTTCCTCTTGGGGTTCCCAACAGACGTGTGTTAATTGCACGCATCAACCCCCCCTCTAGGCGACGTCCTAGTACATTCAATTGGTATCAGAGCTAGGGCTCTCTTATCTTGTCGGGCTTCACCGCCTAGAGAGTATGACGTCGACTAGAGGATTAGTGCACATTTCTTCCTATACATTTGATGGCACTAATTATGATGCTTGGAAATTCTACATGCTTGATTATTTTAGGGACATGCACCCACATGTGGAGCGAATTCTTGATATGGGTTTTTCTCCTCCTAAGGATCCACAAAATCCAACTTTTGAGGAGAAGAAAAACTCTTATCTAGATGCTCAAGCTACTAAAGTCCTTTGCCGTGTTGTGAGTCATGTAGTGATTTCCTCCATTGTGCCTTTCCGGAGTGCTAATGAGGTTTGGACAAAGCTTCGAGATACATATGGTGGATCCAAGACCATTGAGGATGATCACGCTCCTTCCACTTCACCAACGTGTGGTAAGACACAAGGTAATGGTATGGTGAGTGGTGATGAACATTGCATTGTTGATGGTGAGCGCTCTCTTGATGATTCTT
>NC_061514.1:310918492-310939177 GCF_022539505.1 Lolium rigidum
GACTCCACTGTTGCGGAGAATCTTCAAGGGCAAGGCCTTTGTGGCATCTTAGTGGTGTTCTTGGGGACTCCAATTAAGTTGTGGAGAATCTTCAAGGGCAAGGCCTTTGTGGCATCTTAGTGGTGTTCTTGGGGACTCCAATTAAGTTGTGGAGAATCTTCAAGGGCAAGGCCTTTGTGGCAATTTATTGGGAGCCGCCAATTAAGTTGTGGAGATAGCCCCAAGCTTTGTGCGGGTTCGGTGACCTTCCTAAGGTCCCATAGTGGATCGAGGACATCCCTTTTGGTGGGAATTCTCGAGGAGAATACGGTGGCCCTCGTGCATTTGGAGTGACTTGTCCTCCACACCGCTCCAACGGAGAGTAGCACTCGCAAGAGTGTGAACTTCGGGCTACATCGTTGTCTCCGCGTCTCTTCGGTTATTCCTATACCCGAGCTCTTTACTTATGCACTTTACTTTGTGATAGCCATCGTGCTTGAAGTTATATATATATCTTGCTATCACATAAGTTGCTTGTCTTGCTTAGCATAAGTTGTTAGTGCACATAGGTGAACCATTGCTTAGAATAAGTTGTTGGTGCACATAGGTGAACCATAGTTTATAGGCTTTGGGCTTGACAAAGTAAACGCTAGTTTTATTCCGCATTTGTTAAGCCCATCTCGTAAAAGTTTTAAATCGCCTATTCACCCCCCCCTCTAGGCGACATCCGTGTCCTTTCAATCATGTTAGATCGTGCCCCTTGAAGAAGAAGCCACATGGCGAGAAGAAACAAGGGAAGCGGCCTCAAGATGGAGCTCATGGTCTACCTCAAGGCCAAGCTCAAGGTCTTCCTCGACTTGAAGAAAGGCCACAACCCAAGAAGGATCAAGCCAAGGCTCCCGTTGTGGAGAAATCAAGTGAGAAGAAGGAGAAGAGAAGAACATGCTACATATGCCGCGAGAAGGGCCACATCTCCCCCTTTTGCACTAGTGGTAACTCATCCAACCCTATCTTGATCGGTGGTGCTTATTCTCTTTGCAAGGATAAGGTTGGAAATGTGTTTGCCAAATATATGGGCACTCAATGTGGTTTCTCAAAAAGGACCATTTGGGTTGCCAAGCCTATTGTGACTAACTTCTTAGGACCCAACTTGGTTGGGGACCAACAAGCCAAAACTTGATCAATAGGTACATATGGAGGGCATGGAGGCTTGACTAGTTCATGAAGACTTAGGGGATCTTCATCATTCTTATTTCCTCAAGTCAAGTTGTATCCCTTTCATCCTTTACCCATGCACCTCCTTGCGGTAACGAGTCCTCAAGTCCTTTACATTGAAAGTTACTCGCTCCCCTTTTACATGTGTTGGTTTTGTACCTTGCATGTGGTTGTGTATGTTGTGCCTCCTACTTGCTTATCTTGCATTCTTGCTTATATATGTTGGGTGGCACATCATGTACAATTGTTCTTAAGTTGAGCCTATTGCATCTTATTGATATCTTAGTTGTTGGCTCATGTGAGAAATTAATGGACTATCCCATTTTGGGGGAGTGATATGCTTTGTGCATTTCACAATCCTAAAATGTGCGACATAATGAATTAAAATTCTATAATGTCCATTAATTATCTCATGGTTCTTATTTGCCTCTTGCACGAAAAATATCTTTATCACATTATGGGGGAGTATTATGCTTTGTGCATCTTACAAGCCTAGAAAATGTGAACATTTGAGGTTGTGTCACATAGAATTGATATTCTAGATTATCTTGTTCCTATGTGACATGTGTGCTCAAACAAATCCCATTTTGCATGAAATGCTCTTATTGCTATTCTCTTGGATTTTGTTTGTGGGAGTTTTTCTTGGCATGGTTTTCCACATTGTATTGCTAGCTCCATATACTCTTTGGAAAATCATGTGCTTCATGTTATCCTATTCATTGCCTTGCATGATTGGTGTAACTAATTGAAGCTCTCAAGAATCTCCATTTGCATTATGGTTAACTCTTATCCTCTACCATATGCTTTGCTTCTTGTGAAGATGATCTTGGATATAACCTCAATCCACCATAAGGAAATATTTCCTATATATCTCTTGTCCTTGGATAATTGATAACCTATTATGTGGTATGTTTTTGGATCATCCTCACACTTAGCTCATGTGCTCAATTGCTTTATCTCTTGCCAAGAATTTGTCCTTGTGGGTTAGACTCCCATATGTCTTCCTTGCTTCTTTTGGATCTCCTTATTTCACTTGAACCTTGTTAGTGTTTTGATAAACATGGTTGAGCAATAATCCCGCATTTGTGCATTTTGTATTCAAATGCAAAATTCTAAATAGTGCACTAATTTTGGGGGAGCTCTCCTATGTTTGCTAGAACACTCTCTTGTTTCAAGAATTTGACTTGGAAGACAAACCTTTTCTTTTCGGTACTTTTGTGTCATCATGAAAAGCGTTGAGGGTTTGGTTTATTTGGAACCTTGCTTTCTTTGGGAGTTGGTTATCTCATTACTTGATATTTGGTTTTAACTTTCCTAAAATGAGATAAGTCCTTGAGCATGCTTATTTTGGACATCATCTTGCTCGTTATGTTTAGTTCATTTGTTGAACTTTGGAGTCAATCTTGTGTTGATTTGATTCTTGGATATGGGTTGGACAACCTTTTGACACGTCTGATGTCTACGTTCCCCCTCCTTTCCTGTAGACAGTGTTGGGCCTCCAAGAGCAGAGGTTTGTAGAACAGCAGCAAGTTTTCCCTTAAGTGGATCACCCAAGGTTTATCGAACTCAGGGAGGAAGAGGTCAAAGATATCCCTCTCATGCAACCCCGCAACCACAAAGCAAGAAGTCTCTTGTGTCCCCAACACACCTAATAGGTGCACTAGTTCGGCGAAGAGATAGTGAAATACAGGTGGTATGAATATATATGAGCAAGTAGCAACGAGTGCCGTAAAATAGCTTGTCGGCGTGTAGTTGATGGTGGTAGTATTGCAGCAAGTAGTAACGCAAAGAAACAAGAAACAAGCAGTAGTAACTCAGCAGTATTTAGGAACAAGGCATAGTGATTATACTTTCACTAGTGGACACTCTCAACATTGATCACATAACGGAATAGATAAATGCATACTCTACACTCTTGTTGGATGATGAACGCATTGCGTAGGATTACACGAACCCTCAATGCCGGAGTTAACAAGCTCCACAATTTGTTCATATTTAAGTAACCTTATAGTGTAAGATAGATCAACATAACCAGATAGATCACATCAATACCATCATAATGATAATTAACTCCACAATCTACAAGAGATCATGATCATAGCCTACGACAAGAACCACACGGTGCACACACTAGTCACCTTTACACACGTGCAGGAGGAATAGAACTACTTTAATAACATCACTAGAGTAGCACATAGATGAATTGTGATACAAAACTCATATGAATCTCAATCATGTAAAGCAGCTCATGAGATCATTGTATTGAAGTACATGGAGAGAGATTAACCACATAGCTACCGGTACAGCCCACGAGCCTCGATGGAGAACTACTCCCTCCTCATGGGAGTAGCAGCGGTGATGAAGATGGCGGTGGAGATGGCAGCGGTGTCGATGGAGAAGCCTTCCGGGGCACTTCCCCGTTCCGGCAGCGTGCCGGAACGAGACTCCTGTCCCCCGCATCTTGGCGTCGCGATGGCGGCGGCTCCGGGAAGGTTTCTGTGGTTTTCGTCGAACGCCTCAGGGTTTTCGATCCATGGGCTTTATATAGGCGAAGAGGCGGCGCAGGAGGGCTTCTGGGGGGCCCACACCATAGGGCGGCGCGGCCCCCCCTCTGGCCGCGCCAGGGTGTGGTGTGGGGCCCCCAGGGCTCCCCTCTGGCGGCTCTCGGGTGTTCTGGATGGTTCCGGGAAAAATAGGAACCCGGGCGTTGATTTCGTCCGATTCCGAGAATATTTCGTTACTAGGATTTCGAAACCAAAAACAGCAGAAAACGAGAACCGACACCGTGGCATCTTGTTAATAGGTTAGTTCCGGAAAATGCATGAAAATGATATAAAGTGTGAACAAAACATGTTGGTATTGTCATAAAACAAGCATGGAACATCGGAAATTATAGATACGTTGGAGACGTATCAGCATCCCCAAGCTTAGTTCCTACTCGTCCTCGAGTAGGTAAACGATAAAAGATAATTTCTGAGGTGACATGCTACCAACATAATCTTAATCATACCATTGTAAAGCATATGAGATGAATGCAGCGATTCGAAACAATGTAAATGCAATGAGTAAACAAGTGAATCATATAGCAAAGACTTTTCATGAATAGTACTTTCGAGACAAGCATCAATAAGTCTTGCATAAGAGTTACTCATAAAGCAATAAATTCATAGTAGAGACATTGAAGCAACACAATGGAAGATTAAGTTTCAGCGGTTGCTTTCAACTCATAACATGTATATCTCATGGATATTGTCAACATAGAGTAATATAATAAGTGCAATATGCAAATATGTAGGAATCAATGCACAGTTCACACAAGTGTTTGCTTCTTGAGGTGGAGAGAGATAGGTGAACTGACTCAACATTGAAAGTAAAAGAATGGTCCTCCATAGAGGAAAAGCATCGATTGCTATATTTGTGCTAGAGCTTTGATTTTGAAAACATGAAACAATTTTGTCAACGGTAGTAATAAAGCATATGCATCATGTAAATTATATCTTATAAGTTGCAAGCCTCATGCATAGCGTACTAATAGTGCCCGCACCTTGTCCTAATTAGCTTGGACTACCGGGTCATCACAATGCATTGTTTTTACCAAGTGTCACAAAGGGGTACCTCTATGCCGCCCGTACAAAGGTCTAAGGAGAAAGCTCGCATTGGATTTCTCGCTATTGATTATTCTCAACTTAGACATCCATACCGGGACAACATAGACAACAGATAATGGACTCCTCTTTTATGCATAAGCATGTAACAACAATTAATAAATTTCTCATTTGAGATTGAGGATATATGTCCAAAACTGAAACTTCCACCATGGATCATGGCTTTAGTTAGCGGCCCAATGTTCTTCTCTAACAATATGCATGCTTAACCATAAGGTGGTAGATCGCTCTTACTTCAGACAAGACGAACATGCATAGCAACTCACATGAAATTCAACAAGGAGTAGTTGATGGCGTCCCCAGTGAACATGGTTATCGCACAACAAGCAACTTAATAAGAGATAAAGTGCATAATTACATATTCAATACCACAATAGTTTTTTAAGCTATTTGTCCCATGAGCTATATATTGCAAAGGTAAATGATGGAATTTTAAAGGTAGCACTCAAGCAATTTACTTTGGAATGGCGGGAAAATACCATGTAGTAGGTAGGTATGGTGGACACAAATGGCATAGTGGTTGGCTCAAGTATTTGGATGCATGAGAAGTATTCCCTCTCGATACAAGGTTTAGGCTAGCAAGGCTTATTTGAAACAAACACAAGGATGAACCGGTGCAGCAAAACTCACATAAAAGACATATTGAAAACATTATAAGACTCTACACCGTCTTCCTTGTTGTTCAAACTCAATACTAGAAATTATCTAGACCTTAGAGAAACCAAATATGCAAACCAAATTTTAGCATGCTCTATGTATTTCTTCATTAATGGGTGCAAAGCATATGATGCAAGAGCTTAATCATGAGCACAATAATTGCCAAGTATCACATTACCCAAGACATTTATAGCAATTACTACATGTATCATTTTCCAATTCCAACCATATAACAATTTAACGAAGGAGAAACTTCGCCATGAATACTATGAGTAGAAACCAAGGACATACTTGTCCATATGCTACAGAGGAGCATGTCTCTCTCCCATAAAGTGAATGCTAGGATCCATTTTATTCAAACAAAACAAAAACAAAAACAAACCGACGCTCCAAGCAAAACACATAAGATGTGACGGAATAAAAATATAGTTTCAGGGGAGGAACCTGATAATGTTGTCGATGAAGAAGGGGATGCCTTGGGCATCCCCAAGCTTAGACGCTTGAGTCTTCTTGATATATGCAGGGGTGAACCACCGGGTGCATCCCCAAGCTTAGAGCTTTCACTCTCCTTGATCATGTTGCATCATACTCCTCTCTTGATCCTTGAAAACTTCCTCCACACCAAACTCGAAACAACTCATTAGAGGGTTAGTGCACAATAAAAATTAACATATTCAGAGGTGACACAATCATTCTTAACACTTCTGGACATTGCATAATGCTACTGGACATTAATGGATCAAAGAAATTAATCCAACATAGCGAAAGAGGCAATGCGAAATAAAAGGCAGAATCTGTCAAAACAGAACAGTTCGTATTGACGAATTTTAAAATGGCACCAGACTTGCTCAAATGAAAATGCTCAAATTGAATGAAAGTTGCGTACATATCTGAGGATCATGCACCTAAATTGGCTTAATTTTCTGAGCTACCTACAGGGAGGTGGACCCAGATTCGTGACAGCAAAGAAATCTGGAACTGTGCAGTAATCCAAATCTAGTACTTACTTTTCTATCAACGGCTTAACTTGGCACAACAAAACACAAAACTAAGATAAGAAGAGGTTGCTACAGTAGTAAACAACTTCCAAGACACAAATATAAAACAAAGTACTGTAGAAAAATAACACATGGGTTATCTCCCAAGAAGTTCTTTCTTTATAGCCATTAAGATGGGCTCAGCAGTTTTAATGATGCACTCGCAAGAAATAGTATTTGAAGCAAAAGAGAGCATCAAGAAGCAATCCAAAACACATTTAAGTCTAACATGCTTCCTATGCATAGGAATCTTGTAAGTAAACAAGTTCATGAATAGCAAAGTAACAAGCATAGGAAGATAAAACAAGTGTAGCTTCAAAAATTTCAGCACATAGAGAGGTATTTTAGTAACATGAAAATTTCTACAACCATATTTTCCTCTCTCATAATAACTTTCAGTAGCAACATGAGCAAACTCAACAATATAACTATCACATAAAGCATTCTTATCATGAGTCTCATGCATAAAATTATTACTCTCCACATAGGCATAATCAATTTTATTAGTTGTAGTGGGAGCAAATTCAACAAAGTAGCTATCATTATTATTCTCATCAAGTGTTGGAGGCATAGTATAATCACAACAAAATTTACTCTCCATAGTAGGTGGTACCAAAAGACTACTATCATTATAATCATCATAAATAGGAGGCAAAGTATCATCAAAGAAAATTTTCTCCTCAATGCTTGGTGGACTAAAAAGATCATGCTCATCAAAACCAGCTTCCCCAAGCTTAGAATTTTCCATATCATTAGCAACAATGGTGTTCAAAGTATTCGTGCTAACATGTTCCATGGGTTTTTTAATTTTCGCATTAAACCATTCATGTCTTGACTCAGGAAATAGTACAAAGAGCTCACAGATGTTTTCCATTATGCCTAACTAGTGTAAACAAGAAACAAAAAGTTGCAATTGCAGGATCTAAAGGAAATAGCTTCGAGCACAAACACAATGGCGCCGTAAAAGTACTTTACCCGGAACCGGAGTATGAGTGCCTTTTACCTTTCCTCCCCGCAACGGCGCCGTAAAAGTGCTTGATGTCTACGTTCCCCTCCTTTCCTCGTAGACAGTGTTGGGCCTCCAAGAGCAGAGGTTTGTAGAACAAGCAGCAAGTTTTCCCTTAAGTGGATCACCCAAGGTTTATCGAACTCGGGGAGGAAGAGGTCAAAGATATCCCTCTCATGCAACCCCGCAACCACAAAGCAAGAAGTCTCTTGTGTCCCCAACACACCTAATAGGTGCACTAGTTCGGCGAAGAGATAGTGAAATACAGGTGGTATGAATATATATGAGCAGTAGCAATGGTGCCGTAAAATAGCTTGCCGGCGTGTAGTTGATGGTGGTAGTATTGCAAGCAGTAGTAACGCAAAGAAAACAAGAACAAGCAGTAGTAACTCAGCAGTATTTAGGAACAAGGCCTAGGGATTATACTTTCACTAGTGGACACTCTCAACATTGATCACATAACAGTAATAGATAAATGCATACTCTACACTCTTGTTGGATGATGAACGCATTGCGTAGGATTACACGAACCCTCAATGCCGGAGTTAACAAGCTCCACAATTTGTTCATATTTAAGTAACCTTATAGTGTAAGATAGATCAACATAACCAGATAGATCACATCAATACCATCATAATGATAATTAACTCCACAATCTACAAGAGATCATGATCATAGCCTACGACAAGAACCACACGGTGCACACACTAGTCACCTTTACACACGTGCAGGAGGAATAGAACTACTTTAATAACATCACTAGAGTAGCACATAGATGAATTGTGATACAAAACTCATATGAATCTCAATCATGTAAAGCAGCTCATGAGATCATTGTATTGAAGTACATGGAGAGAGATTAACCACATAGCTACCGGTACAGCCCCGAGCCTCGATGGAGAACTACTCCCTCCTCATGGGAGTAGCAGCGGTGATGAAGATGGCGGTGGAGATGGCAGCGGTGTCGATGGAGAAGCCTTCCGGGGGCACTTCCCCGTTCCGGAAGCGTGCCGGAACAGAGACTCCTGTCCCCCAGATCTTGGCGTCGCGATGGCGGCGGCTCTGGAAGGTTTCTGTGGGTTTCGTCGAACGCCTCAGGGTTTTCGATCCAGGGGCTTTATATAGGCGAAGAGGCGGTGCAGGAGGGCTTCTGGGGGGCCCACACCATAGGGCGGCGCGGCCCCCCCCGGCCGCGCCGGGTGTGGTGTGGGGCCCCTGTGGCTCCCCTCTGGCGGCTCTCGGGTGTTCTGGATGGTTCCGGGAAAAATAGGAACCTGGGCGTTGATTTCGTCCAATTCCGAGAATATTTCGTTACTAGGATTTCTGAAACCAAAAACAGCAGAAAACAGGAACTGACACTGTGGCATCTTGTTAATAGGTTAGTTCCGGAAAATGCATGAAAATGATATAAAGTGTGAACAAAACATGTTGGTATTGTCATAAAACAAGCATGGAACATCGGAAATTATAGATACGTTGGAGACGTATCAACGTCACACCTTTGTGTGCTATCGTGTTCTTTTTTGCATTTTGTCCAAGTCATATCTCCATTTGGTTCTTGAAAGTCTTGCATGCATATTTACTTCATGTATATCTTATGGCATGTTTGCTTTCGTTGATCCAATGCATAGGGAAAACTCCATCATAATCCTAAATCGGCTAAGATGTGCATGAAATTCAAATTCATATCCATATGCACATATTTACGTGGAGTTTGTCCTATGTGTTGTAGTTTCACTAACTACTAGGACCCAATTAGTTTGGGGACCACTTTGTACTTGAGTTGTGTCTTAGGTACATTGGTGATGCTTTGGATGCTCTTCTCACTCATGAAGAAGAAGTGGAGGACAAGTGGCTATAGGAGGCGAGCTGTGATGTTATAACTAACTCATATCTACTACATCACACCATTGCATCCGGGTAACAAGTATCAATCCTCTCATGCATGCTATCTTGTATCCAACCATGAGGTATCCTCGATGTTTCATTTGGTGATACTTGTTTGCCTCTCTCAAAGCATCTCAACTATCTCCTTCTCTTGGTGATTCTTGTGATGTCTTTGAGGTGTTTTTGGTTGAAGTTGTTCAATGTACAATGAGATAAATATGAGCCATTGGCCGTGCTATAAAGCAAATGTCTCATTGGTATATTGTGTTACTTCACCTTGGATAACTTGCTCTTCTTCTCTCGTACCTATCTTGTGTGTGCATGTTTCTTTGTGGATAAATATCTTCGTGATGTTGCCCACTTAGAGAAACTTATATACATGAGAGATGGTACATATCTTTTGATATCCCTCTTTGTTGGAGTCCATTCCTTCCATTCTTGTTTGTCTCTTGATGGCTCCACAAAGAATTTGTTATGAGTGCTCATTTCGTTCTATTTGCATTTTCAAGCACTCATAATTGATTTTGGCACAAGCTTCGTTTTTACTTGCCTCTTATTAAGCTTGTGTTTCTTTTTGGGTCATTGGATTGCTTGCTTCATTTGTCGAAGCTTTCTCACCTTCATATCCTCTTGCAATCTTTGATCCTCAATATAGTTTGATTTCCTCCGAATATTCGTCATTGAATATGTGCATTTGATTTCACTCACAATTATGAGAAATGCACAACTTATGGAGGAACGCTCACTATATTGGCCTTCTAAACCTTTCGCCCATTTCGGCAATCAATGTCAATGGGGGAGAAGTTTGGAGGGTTTAAGGGAATTGCTTTTGTTGGTTCTTAAGCTTTTGCCTTTCATGCCTAGCATTTATTGCTTTGCATGGTTGAATATTTAGAGGATACTCCACTAGGCTTTAATTGCCGGTATATGCAATGAAATTCAAGTTCATTCACACATGCATATATTATGGGGGAGTTTGTTCTAAATATTCAACTTGGGTTGTTTGCTAAATTCCATATCTAAACCCTCTCAAAGAGATTGTCATCAATTACCAAAATGGGGGAGATTGAAAGAACATGTCCATTACCCCATGTGTGGTTTTGGTAATTGATGACAATCCCTATGGACTAATGGTTGCATTGAGTATCTATCTTAGGTCCATAGCCATGTGTTGGTCTCAAGGTTTCAAGATGGAGAAGATGGAGTACAATGACGAAGACGGTGTCGAAGAGAGACGAGGACCATGTTGAAGATAAAGATGGATGAAGACGGTGGCGTGCGTACAAGATCGAAGAAGACGGTGGCATGTACAATGATGAAGAGGATGAAGACGGAGGTTTAGGTTTGTGCTCGATAGGATAGTGGATCGCATCATCGGAGAGAGCTCAAACCTTGCATGCATTGCATCGTGTTTCTTGGTTGTTCTTGGTTCTTATCCATGAGATGAGTTAGAGCTTGTGTTCATCTCCATGACAAGCTCTAGCTCATCGGAAACGGATTACGGATGCATCGCATGTTGCATGTGCGAGGGTGATGATTTTCCCAATATACCATATTGAGAGGTTACACCTCTATGACCATGGAAAATCATCACTCACTCTTTTTGTAGTGATAGCTCTCGTCGTCCTCTTTCCGGCAAAATTGGTTTCATGTCATTCCGAGTTTCCTAGATCAAGTTATGGATTTTACATTGCACTGAAAAAGTCCCACAGAACAAGTTACGGTACCTTTGCGGTACCTTGAGCGGTAGTACCGCTTGAGAGCAACACATGGCTATGGACCTAAGATAGATACTCAATGCAACCATAGTCCATAGGGATTGTCATCAATTACCAAAACCACACATGGGGTAATGGACATGTTCTTTCAAATACCATGTAGTAGGTAGGTATGGTGGACAGGGCATGGATTTTGGCTCAAGGATTTGGATGCACGAGAAGTAATCCCTCTCAATACAAGGCTTAGGCTAGCAAGGTTGTTTGAAGCAAACTCAAGTATAAAACGGTGCAGCAAGACTCACATATGAACATATTGTAAGCATTATAAGACTTTACATTGTCTCCTTGTTGTTAAAACACCTCAACCAGAAAATATCTAGACTTAGAGAGACCAATCATGCAAACCAAATTTTAACAAGCTCTATGTAGTTCTTCATTAATAGGTGAAAAGTACATGATGAAAGAGCTTAAACATGATCTATATGAGCACAACAATTGCCAAGTATCAATTTATTCAAGACATTATACCAATTACCACATGCAGCATTTTCTGTTTCCAACCATATATTAATGAACGAAGTAGTTCAACCTTCGCATGAACATTAAAAGTAGCACTAAGAACACATGTGTTCATATGCAACAGCGGAGCGTGTCTCTCTCCCATATAAAGAATGCTAGGATCCGATTTTATTCAAACAAAAACAAAAATAAAAAACAAACAGACGCTCCAAGTAAAGCATATAAGATGTGACTGAATAAAAATATAGTTTCACTAGAGGTGACCTGATAAGTTGTCGATGAAGAAGAGGATGCCTTGGGCATCCCCAATCTTAGATGCTTGAGTCTTCTTGAAATATGCAGGGATGAACCACGGGGGCATCTCCAAGCTTAGACTTTTCACTCTTCTTGATCATATTGTATCATCCTCCTCTCTTGACCCTTGAAAACTTCCTCCACACCAAACTCAAAACAAACTCATTAGAGGGTTAGTGCATAATTGAAAATTCATATATTCAGAGGTGACATAATCATTCGTAACACTTCGGACATTGCACAAAGCTACCGAAAGTCAATGGAACAAAGAAATGCATCAAACATAGCAAAACAGGCAATGCGAAATAAAAGGCAGAATCTGTCAAAACAGAACAGTCCGTAAAGACGAATTTTTCTGGGGCACTTAACTTGCTCAGATGAAAATTCTCAAATTGAATGAAAGTTGCGTATATATCTGAGATCACGCACGTAAATTGGTAGATTTTTCTAAATTTCCTACAGAAGGGGCTGCTCAATTTCGTGATAGTAAGAAATCTATTTCTGCGCAGTAATCCAAATCTAGTAACAACATTACTATCAAAGACTTTACTTGGCACAACAATGCAATAAAATAAAGATAAGGAGAGGTTTCTACAGTAGTAACAACTTCCAAGACTCAAATATAAAACAAAAGTGCTGTACTAAAACAGTGGGTTGTCTCCCATAAGCGCTTTTCTTTAACGCCTTTCAGCTAGGCGCAGAAAGTGTGAATCAAGTATTATCAAGAGATGAAGCATCGACATTCTTACCAGGGGTATTGCGCCTATCCTTCTTAATCTTAGTCTTACTCTTTGGTCTAGGAAATACTTGACCGCATCCAGGTGTAGAGGTAAAATTTAAAGTGTCTTTTCCCACATCTATGGTTGCTCCCAAGAGTTTCAGCAGGGATCTTCCAAGTGTGATTTGTCCTGTCCCTACACATTCAATAACGAGGTAATCAGTGGATACCGTTCTTCCAAGAAAAGTTGTGAACACACCTTCAGCTATCCCCTCGGGAATTATGACAGAATTATCAGTGAGGGTTATTCCTTCTCCACCTTCAGTAAGTTCCCAAAGTGTCAAAGATTCATAGATACTTTTAGGCATAAGGCAAAACTCAGACATAATATCACAACGGGCATAAAAAATTTCACCACAAATAGTAACTTTAATAGTAGGATCCACATTGAAGGTTTAAAGTTTACTGGAACATAATCATAATATTCACGAATCTGGTTGTACCCTTCTTTTAAACAAGATATATTTGTTTCCAGAGTGTTTAGTCTATCATAGATACTAGCAAGAGATGAAACGAAATTACTAGCTGAGCTAGATGATGTAACCAATTTCTTTATGGCATTAAAAGCTTGATCCCCATTGCAGTGAAGGAAATCTCCTCCCACTAAAGCATCCAAAGCATATCTATAGCGAACAATAAGCCCAAAATAAAAATTACTAAGAAGCAAACTTAGAGTCATTCTAGGTTCAGTTTTACCATAAAAATCCAAAATTCTAGACCAAGCTTCTTCAAAACTCTCCTCACTCCCTTGTTTAAAAGTAAAGATCAATTCCTCGGGTGACGGAGTAACAAGTGCAGGACTAGACATGATAACAAAATAAAGTAAATGCAAGTAACTAATTTTTTGTGTTTTTAATATAGAGAACGCAAACAAGACAGTAAATAAAGTAAAACCAGCAACTAATTTTTTTGTATTTTCGATATAAGAGCAAACAAAGCAGTAAATAAAGTAAATTAAAGCAAGACAAAAACAAAGTAAAGAGATTGGAAGTAGGAGACTCCCCTTGCAGCGTGTCTTGATCTCCCCGGCAACGGCGCCAGAAAAAGTGCTTGATGCGTGCAGTTGACACACGTCCGTTGGGAACCCCAAGAGGAAGGTGTGATGCGTACAGTAGCAAGTTTTTCCTCAGTAAGAAACCAAGGTTATCGAACCAGTAGGAGTCAAGGAACACATGAAGGTTGTTGGTGACGGAGTGTAGTGTGGCGCAACACCAGAGATTCCGGCGCCAACGTGGAACCTGCACAACACAATCAAAGTACTTTGCCCCAACGTAACAGTGAGGTTGTCAATCTCACCGGCTTGCTGTAAACAAAGGATTAACCGTATAGTGTGGAAGATGATGTTTGTTTGCGAAGAACAATAAAGAACAAGTATTGCAGTAGATTGTATTTCAGATGTAAAGAATGGACCGGGGTCCACAGTTCACTAGTGGTGTCTCTCCCATAAGATAAATAGCATGTTGGGTGAACGAATTACAGTTGGGCAATTGAAAAATAAAGAAGGCATAACAATGCACATACATATATCATGATGAGTACTATGAGATTTAATCAGGGCATTACGATAAAGTACATAGACCGCTATCCAAAGATGCATCTATGCCTAAAAAGTCCACTTTCAGAGTTATCATCCGAACCCCTTCCAAGTATTAAGTTGCAAACAATGCGACAATTGCATTAAGTATGGTGCGTAATATAATCAACACAAATATCCTTAGACAAAGCATTGATGTTTTATCCCTAGTGGCAACATCACATCCACAACCTTAGAACTTTCCGTCACTCGTCCTGCATTCAATGGAGGCATGAACCCACTATCGAGCATAAATACTCCCTCTTGGAGTTACAAGTATCAACTTGGCCAGAGCCTCTACTAGCAACGGAGAGCATGCAAGAACATAAACAACATACATGATAGATTGATAATCAACTTGACATAGTATTCAATATTCATCGAATCCCAACAAACACAACATGTAGCATTACAAATAGATGATCTTGATCATGATAGGCAGCTCACAAGATCTAACATGATAGCACAATGAGGAGAAGACAACCATCTAGCTACTGCTATGGACCCATAGTCCAGGGGTGAACTACTCACACATCGATCCGGAGGCGATCATGGCGATGAAGAGCCCTCCGGGAGATGATTCCCCTCTCCGGCAGGGTGCCGGTGGCGATCTCCTGAATCCCCCGAGATGGGATTGGCGGCGGCTGCGTCTATGGAAGGTTTTCCGTATCGTGGCTCTCGGTACAGAGGGTTTCGCGACGAAGGCTTTAAGTAGGCGGAAGGGCGGAGTCGGAGGGCTGACAGGGGCCCCACACGCTAGGGCGGCGGGGGCCCCCCTTAGGCCGCGCGGCCCTAGTGTGGCGGCGCTTCGTCGCCCCACTTCGTGATCCTTTCGGTCTTCTGGAAGCTTCGTGGAAAAATAAGACCCTGGGCGTTGATTTCGTCCAATTCCGAGAATATTTCCTTTGTAGGATTTCTGAAACCAAAAACAGCAGAAAACAACAGAATCGGCTCTTTGGCATCTCGTTAATAGGTTAGTGCCGGAAAATGCATAATAATGACATATAATGTGTATAAAACATGTGAGTATCATCATAAAAATAGCATGGAACATAAGAAATTATAGATACGTTTGAAACGTATTAGTAGCCTGGATTTCTTTTCGGACTTTATGGCTTTCAAGTTATTTCTTATCTACCATTTTCATACAAAAAACGTTTGAATCCCGTTTTCTTAAATCATCCTGATTCATCCGACAGTTTCTATCGTACATAGGAATCAACATCGTAATGTGAACTTCCATCTTATGTGTCAATGTGTACTCAATGCCATACTCCCATGTACATCATTACAGCCTGATTACATTCAAGATGGGTCTGCAATCCCATTTTAATTTGATATATAGACAGATGAAGGATCTTTTTTTTGCGGTGAAGACAGATGAAGAACTTAACCAGGTCTGGTTAAGTCTGATCTGCTAATACAAGAAAATTATGCTTACATGTTTAAAGGATACTACCTTTGACTAGACACTCATGTTGTTTCTTGCCTCAATTTTACTAGAAACACCCACGTTTAAGTTTAATAACCTGAAAAACTAATTTTGCTCATTTCGTTTATCATTTTGTTTTCATTAAGGCGTAAGTTATGGTTTTTGTTTAGTACATGGTAATACAAACAGAGGGCAAGTACCCTAATTATATGTCGACTTCGTATTTTAGTGTTGCAATTAAATAACATATAACCGAACCAAAGTTAATTTGTGCAAGTTCTTTATTTTGAACACGTAAATAAGTTCTTTATTTTGATAAAGGTTGTAGAGATGAAGAACAGGATCCCACCAGAGAAGGTGCTGTCTGGGAATGGAGGAAGAAAACAGTCCCTACATCTGCATAATGTTTTCTGTTTTATGAGGAACATACATCATAGTTGATCGAAGTCACTTTTAGGATATTTTCACTCGCTTTGCCAGTTCTCATGAACATAATCCATTTTAAAATATTGCAGAACACTACGGGAAAATCAGGCGCTGCCGTGCAGCCTATCTTTGCCGTGAGCTGCTGCACGGCAAAGATTTCTTTGCCGTGCGCAGCAAGAAGACCGCACGGCAACGTCAAAACGCACGGCAAAGTATAGGAGCAGCGCACGGCAAAGAAACCTAGCACGGCAAAGAAAGATTTGGCGCACGGCAAAGCAGTATCTCACGGCAAAGTCTGGGAGCAGCGCACGGCAAAGATAGTAGGACGGCAAAGTTCCTGCAAGCCGCACGGCAAAGAAATAATGGACGGCAAAGGCCTGGGCACTGCCGTGTCCCGCCCCTTTGCCATGCAGACAGACCAGTTGCACGGCAAAGGGTCCTTTGCCATGCGCTGCTCCCTTTGCCGTGCGCCAATATACATTTTATTTGTTTTTCTAACTATTTTATTTCATCTACTACTTATATTTATTTTGTTAATTAGTTTTTCTTTTTGATGACTATTTATTACACTATGTGCAATACATAATTAGTCTCCATGCTCATCCCCCACATATATCGTGGTTCCGGTGCTCGGCGGCCGTCCCCCTCCTTCCCCCAAAAACAGCGGGACGGCGGATCTACCCCCGTAGATTTCTCCGCGCGAGGGTGCAAAATGTACTTTTTCATTCTTTTAGGTTTGTTAGGGTTAGGTTTTAGGTCCACTTGCAAGTTTTGGTGGCATTCCGGCGCTCCGGGGGTCATTCCCCCCTAAAAACGGCTGTCTGTGGGCCCCAGATGGTCTACCCCCTAGATTTCTCCGCGCGAGGTTCCACCAATATACCTTTTCGTAGGTTTAGGTTTGTTTAGTCCATGGACATATGGAAAACCATGTGTGGCACCCTTTGGCACGCTCTAGCCCCCGATATACCCGCGCGGGACACTTCACCGTACACGTCCGAGAATCTGTAAGTGTTATCGCCCGAAGGTGAGGAATGTCGGACCGGGGATCCATGCCATGCACCATTTGGTGAATTACACCTTGCATCACACTTTGACACATATCATAGGTCCACATGCAAGGTTTGGTGGGGTTCCGGTGCTCCAGCTGGTCGTTATCCCCCTCCTCCCCCAAAACAACGTGAACGCGTGCCCCGGCGGGTCTACCCCCTAGATTTCTCCGCGAGGGTGCACCAATGTAACTTTTCATTCTTTTAGGTTTGTTTAGTACATATACACATGGAGAACCAAAGATTGGGACCCTTTGGCACATATACCCGCAGCTAGAGCCATTATCACACGATCGACGGTGTGCCTGATCTACTGGTTAGGGTTAGGTGTAGGGTTAGGGCTAGGGTTTAGGGGCTAGGGCTAGGGTTTAGGTTAAAGGGTAAGTATTTATGGTTAGGTATAGGTTTAGGGTTTAGGGTTAGTGTTAGCTTATGATGCATGGTTCTGCAGCTCCGGCGTCGTGGTTTAGGGATTTAGAGGGGTTTAGGGCTCGAAGCCTCCCCAGTTAGGGTTTAGGGTTTAGGGGAGCTACTTTTGCACCATTACACCTTGCATCACACTTTGACACATATCACAGGTCCACATGCAAGGTTTGGTGGGGTTCCGGTGCTCCGGCGGTCGTTATCCCCCTCCTCCCCCCAAAACAGCATGAACGTGTGCCCCGGCGGGTCTACCCCCTAGATTTCTCCGCGCGAGGGTGCACCAATGTAAATTTTCATTCTTTTAGGTTTGTTTAGTACATATACACATGGAGAACCAAAGATTGGGACCCTTTGGCACATATACCCGCAGCCTAGAGCCATTATCACACGATCGACGGTGTGCTCCGATCTATCGGTTAGGGTTAGGTGTAGGGTTAGGGCTAGGGTTTAGGGGCTAGGGCTAGGGTTTAGGTTAAAGGGTAAGTATTTATGGTTAGGTATAGGTTTAGGGTTTAGGGTTAGGGTTAGGGTTTATGATGCATGGTTCTCGTAGCTCCGGCGTCGTGGTTTAGGGATTTAGAGGGGTTTAGGGCTCGAAGCCTCCCCAGTTTAGGGTTTAGGGTTTAGGGGAGCTACTTTTGCACCATTACACCTTGCATCACACTTTGACACATATCATAGGTCCACATGCAAGGTTTGGTGGGGTTCCGGTGCTCCGGCGGTCGTTATCCCTCTCCTCCCCCCAAAACAGCGGAACGTGTGCCCCGGCGGGTCTACCCCCTAGATTTCTCCGCGCGAGGGTGCACCAATGTAACTTTTCATTCTTTTAGGTTTGTTTAGTACATATACACATGGAGAACCAAAGATTGGGACCCTTTGGCACATATACCCGCAGCTAGAGCCATTATCATACGATCGACTGCATGTGCTCGATCTACTGGTTAGGGTTAGGTGTAGGGTTAGGGCTAGGGTTTAGGGGCTAGGGCTAGGGTTTAGGTTAAAGGGTAAGTATTTCTGGTTAGGTATAGTTTTAGGGTTTAGGGTTAGGGTTAGGGTTTATGATGCATGGTTCTGCAGCTCCGGCGTCGTGGTTTAGGGATTTAGAGGGGTTTAGGGCTCGAAGCCTCCCCAGCTTAGGGTTTAGGGTTTAGGGGAGCTACTTTTGCACCATTACACCTTGCATCACACTTTGACACATATCATAGGTCCACATGCAAGGTTTGGTGGGGTTCCAGTGCTCCGGCGGTCGTTATCCCCCTCCTCCCCCAAAACAACGTGAACGTGTGCCCCGGCGGGTCTACCCCCTAGATTTCTCCGCGCGAGGGTGCACCAATGTAACTTTTCATTCTTTTAGGTTTGTTTAGTACATATACACATGGAGAACCAAAGATTGGGACCCTTTGGCACATATACCCGCAGCCTAGAGCCATTATCACACGATCGACGGTGTGCCCGATCTACTCGGTTAGGGTTAGGTGTAGGGTTAGGGCTAGGGTTTAGGGGCTAGGGCTAGGGTTTAGGTTAAAGGGTAAGTATTTATGGTTAGGTATAGGTTTAGGGTTTAGGGTTAGGGTTAGGGTTTATGATGCATGGTTCTGCAGCTCCTAGCGTCGTGGTTTAGGGAT
The DNA here is from genome assembly GCF_022539505.1 of Lolium rigidum. Classification (NCBI taxonomy): domain Eukaryota; kingdom Viridiplantae; phylum Streptophyta; class Magnoliopsida; order Poales; family Poaceae; genus Lolium; species Lolium rigidum. The sequence goes on from NC_061514.1 coordinate 310,937,773, forward strand.
TTAGAGGGGTTTAGGGCTCGAAGCCTCCCCAGTTTAGGGTTTAGGGTTTAGGGGAGCTACTTTTGCACCATTACACCTTGCATCACACTTTGACACATATCATAGGTCCACATGCAAGGTTTGGTGGGGTTCCGGTGCTCCGGCGGCCGTTATCCCCCTCCTCCCCCAAAACAGCGTGAACGCGTGCCCCTGCGGGTCTACCCCCTAGATTTCTCCGCGCGAGGGTGCACCAATGTAACTTTTCATTCTTTTAGGTTTGTTTAGTACATATACACATGGAGAACCAAAGATTGGGACCCTTTGGCACATATACCCGCAGCCTAGAGCCATTATCACACGATCGACCGTGTAGCCCGATCTACTCGGTTAGGGTTAGGTGTAGGGTTAGGGCTAGGGTTTAGGGGCTAGGGCTAGGGTTTAGGTTAAAGGGTAAGTATTTATGGTTAGGTATAGGTTTAGGGTTTAGGGTTAGGGTTAGGGTTTATGATGCATGGTTCTCGCAGCTCCGGCGCCGTGGTTTAGGGATTTAGAGGGGTTTAGGGCTCAAGCCTCCCCAGTTTAGGGTTTAGGGTTTAGGGGAGCTACTTTTGCACCATTACACCTTGCATCACACTTTGACACATATCATAGGTCCACATGCAAGGTTTGGTGGGGTTCCGGTGCTCCGGCGGTCGTTATCCCCCTCCCCCCCCCAAAACAGCGGAACGTGTGCCCCGGCGGGTCTACCCCCATAGATTTCTCCGCGCGAGGCTGCACCAATGTACTTTTTCATTCTTTTAGGTTTGGTTAGGACATATACACATGGAGAACCAAGATTGGGACCCTTTGGCACATACACCCGCAGCTAGAGCCATTATCACACGATCGACCGTGCAGCTCGATCTATCGGTTAGGGTTCGGTGTAGGGTTAGGGCTAGGGTTTAGGGGCTAGGGCTAGGGTTTAGGTTAAAGGGTAAGTATTTATGGTTAGGTATAGGTTTAGGGTTTAGGGTTAGGGTTAGGGTTTATGATGCATGGTTCTGCAGCTCCGACGTCGTGGTTTAGGGATTTAGAGGGGTTTAGGGCTCGAAGCCTCCCCAGTTTAGGGTTTAGGGTTTAGGGGAGCTACTTTTGCACCATTACACCTTGCATCACACTTTGACACATATCATAGGTCCACATGCAAGGTTTGGTGGGGTTCCGGTGCTCCGGCGGTCGTTATCCCCATCCTCCCCCAAAACAACTGAACGCAGCCCCTGCGGGTCTACCCCCCTAGATTTCTCCGCGAGGGTGCACCAATGTACTTTTTCATTCTTTTAGGTTTGGTTAGGACATATACACATGGAGAACCAAGATTGGGACCCTTTGGCACATACACCCGCAGCTCGAGCCATTATCACACGATCGACGTGTGCTCGATCTACCG
>NC_061514.1:310939277-311014285 GCF_022539505.1 Lolium rigidum
CTTTGTAATATCCTAAAGACTAAACTCTTCACTTTATTTTCTACCTCAAATTTGCCAACGGGATAAGTTTTATGCTTTTCTGCCGGTGTATGTTTGCAAGCTTAGGGTGAAGAGCAATATGTGCGCCAAAATGATATTTTGTTGATTTGTAACCTCATCACTTTCTAATACAACATAATACTGCCTTTTTAACCATGTTCTTCCGCAACAACGCGCGGGAATGATCTAGTTCACCAAACTATAATAACAATTTTCGCCACCGCTTGTGAGAAATGGTTCGAAAATAAACTCTCTCAGCACAGAAGAGACATTCGCCCTTGCATGAGAGCATATCCAGTCGGCCCCCACTATGCCTATTTTGGTCTATATGGAGGCCGACGGTGTTAAAATGAAAATGGGTTGTTGACACCTAGCCGTGTTTCTCATAAAAAAAGGTTTCAGATTTGAATTTAACAAACAAAAAAAATGATTTCATAGATAATTTGGCGATAGATCACAGATAGTATAATCGTGAAGATGCCAGAGAGTAGTATAATCACGAAAGAAATACCAAGTCTGTATATATCTTGAGACTAGAAATTACTCCCAACCCGGTCCAGACCAGAACCAGAACTGATGTGACCTGCTCGCCGGACATTTCACGAAAATGAAATTGTCGTAGCTGGATTCCGGGACCAACTTGTGATTTCCTCCATGAGTTCGTCCAGCAAGGAGCGTCGTCCGTGGGCGAAGACGACACGTAGCGACTGGAGCACCAGCGCGCCGCGAAGCAAAGACTTGAGCAGCATCCTCTGCACGTTGGCCCCCTCGTACTGCTCCACGCTCATCTCCGTCACCCGCTCCCGCAAGCACGGCGCCGAGGCGTCCGGCACGTCCACGGCGAAGCTCCGGTCATACAGATCACCGACGGCGGCATGGCGAGTTGTTTTCCTTTTTCGGCTGCAAATAATTAGGTTGAGCGAGAGAGCGGTGAGGCTGGGCGTGTGGCGCAGGATCCCGGGCACCCCCTCGACGACGCGGGGGTCAGTCAAGCGGCTTCCCAGCTCGAGCCTCGTGAGTTTGTGGAACAGAGGGAAGTCGGCGAAGAAACGGGAGCTGCCCTTGAGGTTGTTCATCGTGTCCGGCCAGCCGAGTTGGAGCTGGAGGCTCTTGGTGTCCACGAAAAGGAGAAGCAACTTCCTTAGCTTCCTGAAGTTGATGTTCCCCGGGGATGGGGAGCCCGCCGCGTGGCCGCAGATGACGATCTTGGCTGAGACCAGTGCTGCCGGCGGCGCCCCGACGAGCGTGAAGCACGACGCGTCGGGTGGCACGTCTCTGTACTCGAAGGTTCGCGTCTCCGACAAATCTACGGTGACGCGTCGAAGATGGTGGCAGCAGCGCAGTGCAAGGCTCCGAAGGCGCATGTTGGATGGGACAGTGAGATCGGTGATCCAGCTACAGGCCTCGAGCGTGAGGTCCGAGAGGCGCGAGCATCCGGCGATGAGCCGCTGTATGTCGTCCCCGGAGCGACGGTAGTGGCGTATCCTGGTCAGGGACAGCGTCTCCAGGGTTGGGAGGTCGACGGTGGTGGACTGCAGGGACCTGAGCGAGCAGTAGACTAGGTGCAGTGCTCGCAAGGTGGCGCACGAGTAGAGCTTGGCCGGACAGACGCCGACGAACCGGCATGGGTCGTAGTTGTCGTCGTCGTCGGATGATGACGACGACGATGACGATGACCATGACGAGTCCGTGTCACTGTACCTGTCGATTTGAGTGCTGCCGTAGTGGACGATACGACAGGTGCGTCCTAAGGCGTCGTACTCGGCGGCCCAACTGGGCATCGCAAGGAAGAGCTCTTGGAGGCCGCGGCGGAGTGCGTAGGAGATGCAAAGGTCCACGGCGTACGAGTCCGACGGGGACGGCGAATAGCGCAGGGCGACGCGGAGGGAGCGCAGCGGCCCGTCCCCATCCGCGCCGCTGCAGCGTCTCCTGGCGAGCAGCGCCGCACTGACCCGGTCAAGGTATCTCATGTTCGGGCGGCGGTCGTCGTCGAAAGAGAAAGAGATGGTGTGGACGTCGGCCAAGGCGCGGCGCCAGCGGCGGGCGAGGATGGCGGCGCGACCGGCCTCTTTGGTTGGGAGGAAGGAGAGGATGTGGCCGAGGATGCAGTCAGGTTGGTCGCTCAGGCGATCGCGTCGGGGCCGCTTCCTTGCTGTCTCCATAGTCGACGATGGATCCACAGGACCACAACCCAAGGACGAAGCATTGGAATTTATCATGTACTCCTTCGGATCTCCCCTGCCTTTTGGAAAAATTATAATGCTTCTGACCTTTTATACGTCTCTATGAACAACTATATCCCTTTGACGATTCCAACCTGCCAACATACACGAATCCTCCCCGTTCTGGTGAGAAAAAGAAGAGGAATCTTCCATAACTCGTGAGTCGTGGCCTGCCAAGGCACTCGCAGCCACGCCATCTCCCACGACTCCTGAGGGCATGTACAATAGTCTAGACACCCTCCGTCTGTAATATTGTTCCATGTCATCAATAGACGGCATTAGAAACAGCTTGTACATTGGTTCGTGTCTTTGGTCGTCTGTAATGTAACTGCCCACCTCCATTGATCCCGCGGAAAAGAACAAAAGCAAATGATTAAAAAACAATCAAGCCAGTGATGCGTAGAGCCGTGTAGAAATACTAGCGGAATCAGCAATCATATGAGATAGTCGTAGCGGAATCAGCAACCATATGAGATGGTCGGACTATCTTTCAAGCTGCCGCGGCGGCGACGGCAAGAAGCTCTTGACTGTCAATCAATCCGAATTCCTCAGATGTCATCACGAGCTAACTGATTTGGCCAATCGGTTCTTCAAACCTCGCGATCGATCATGTCTTAAGCTCAGCGACCTCAATGGTGAAGCCCTTGTCTTACTTGTCGAAGGCATTGATGGGCCTGGAGGAGAGTTTCACCGCCGGCAACAACTAGTCTCCTCATGAACAGCTGCATGCATCTTGCTCCGGCGGCCTCTTGATCATCAGCTCTAGGCGGGAGGTTTGGAGGATTGGAAAACTAGATCCGACGCGAAAGGAGTCAGTTGCAGCTTAAGACGTACGAGAAAATAGTACAATGGTTGAAGGCCGTCGGTAGCGACCGATTTTTTAGCGCTACAGATCGTCTGTAATTCTACCGACGGGCTGTTTCTCTCTCTTCCTTTCCGTCGCTCCACCTCATCTAAAATCCTTGCTGTCACCCCTTCCAGACGGCTGACTGGACGCCGTTGTACATGCCCTGAGTCCTCCTCTACCACCCATCTTGGCACGACACACCTGCCAAGGCAGGGCCAGCGGCCATATAATATTTATTTTTATTTTTTATGAATAATACGTGAGACCAGTGCTGCCGGCGGCGCCCCGACGAGCGTGAAGCACGACGTGTCGGGTGGCACGTCTCTGTACACGAAGGTCCGTGTCTCCGACAAATCGACGGTGACGCGTCGAAGATGGTGGCAGCAGCGCAGTGTGAGGCTCCGAAGGCGCATGTTGGACGGGACAGTGAGATCGGTGATCCGGCTGCAGGCCTCGAGCGTGAGATCCGAGAGGCGCGGGCATCCGGCGATGAGCCGCTGTATGTCGTCCCCGGAGCGGCAGTAGTGGCGTATCCTGGTCAGGGACAGCGTCTCCAGGGATGGGAGGTCGATGGTGGTGGACTGCAGGGACCTGAGCGAGCAGTAGACTAGGTGCAGTGCTCGCAGGGTGGCGCACGAGTAGAGCTTGGCCGGACAGACGCTGACGAACCGGCATGGGTCGTAGTCGTCGTCGTCGTCGTCGGATTAGCCCTTGGTGGCATTTTTTATATATAGAAAAAGACCTTTTAGTGAGAATTCTAGAAATTTTCTTCCTTGGTTGCTGGGTGAACCGATGCTAATTCAACAACTAGGCCTCTTCATGTTCCTTAGGCATACGTGTATGACTTGAATTCTCTTGCAACTACTGCTATGTGTTTCGAGGCCTCAATAAAAGTCACTTTTTCATTTTCCGGTTATCCAAGCGACACAATAACAACTGAGATGGTGGATTGCCGCAAAGTTAGCAATTAATGCACCTTTGGGAACCACCGAAGTGATGCTTTGGAGTCGGTCTCTTCCAAATTTGTACCGTCCATAGCAGGGAACACGAGTAATCGTGGAAGAGAAAATTAATAGTAAGTGTCCATGTGAGCGATCCGTGTAACAAAGCATCTCTACCGTTCATCCTGGTGAGATCTCTCCCTCTCAACAAGTAGCTAGAAAATATTCTCCATTCCCTCCAAAACACTCCTATATATATGAAACCATTGTCACTATTCCGCGTGCGGTATCGTGTGTGACTTGTAACTTTGGACTTTGGCGAGGCGAGGAGAGGAGAGGGTGTGGCACTCCGGCCGGCTCACTTGGGCGACGGATCGGAGGCGAGATGAGCGCCTTCATCCACTTCACCAGCCGAGGCGTGGTGTGGGGAGCAAGCTGTCCCTATCGTCGATTCCGGCGAGCAGGATCTCCGGATTCCAGCAGGTATTTAACTCCCCAACACAGCTTCCTCTTGTTCTGTATTTAAATGGTGCAGAGCACGACCGAATCGTCAAATCCTGGAGTCTTGTGTTCTGTTTTCTTAAGGCTGGCCATAGTGGGTAGTATCATATAGTACTATCATGCATATGATACTTTTGTATGATACTAGATCCATAATACATAGTATCATAGACTAGTATCATGGTTTTGCTATATTAATTGATTTGTAGAATCCCAATACAAATTTGTGTACAAAATTTATTTGATACTAACTTTTCTCGTGATGTGCGCTATGATACGGTATCTACCTATGATACTCTAATCTTCTCTCTCATCCATAAGTACCTGCCACATCAGCATTTTTGGTGGGACTAAGATGCATGATACTAGCTATGATACTAGCACTATAGCTAGCCTAAGTGCTTTCATCTTGGTTTGCTAGTAGGAGGCTCTTGGTGTCCACGAAAAGGAGAAGCAACTTCCTTAGCTTTCTAAAGTTGATGGGCGATTCTGTTGTAATTTTGAATTATATCGTCTACATAAGTTTTGAAGGCATGAGATATATGTATAGCTGGTCCCCTTTTTTTTTTGGAAATTTCATCTGCAGATGCTACATTGTGCGTGCAGAATTATCGAGGCGGTAGATATTGTGTGTAAAATTTGTCCAGAATATTTACTACTGTTTTCAGGTTGTTCTCGAGAGTCTCTATCAGTAACTGTTGTTTTTCTATGTGCCTCTGAAAGCTGAGTATGTACACGTGTATAAAAAATGTGAGTACATGTATGTGTATGAAGAAAAAAGACTTACCAGGGCTGCTTTTAGTTGTATATTCTTTTTATAGAAGAAGACTCCTTATTGAAAATTCTATAAATTTGCCCCCCACAAGAGTTGAACACTGGTTGTTGGAAGAGTTGTAGAATTTTGCATCGTCGAATTCTGGTTGTAGCATGAGCCACCGCTACCTCAATCACGGCCTATATACCTTGTTCTCATTTAACGTGTGTGAATTGAATTATCTGGCTGCTGGATAGAATAGATCCCTTCTGGTCATCAAGAGAGCGTCATGTAGGTACTAGTTACTAGGGGTGGGCATTCGGTCATGACCGAAAATTCGGTTTTTGTATTTCGGTCTATTTCAAATTCGGTCAGAAAAAAATGAAGACCGAAATATACTCGTTACTTTTACTACCCGACAAATTCGGGTACCCTGCAATTCGGGTTCGGGTTCGGTCATGACCGAATAGTGTGGCTGACGTTGTCAACGCAAAACTTAGACATTATTTAGTAAAAGGTTGGCAACATTTTAGATGTATTTTGGATGTTTTTTCATTACATATATTATTATCAATTGGCACGAATAAATATTCAACAATCTAAATAAAAATGTAACAACGCTAGAGAAGTTTATGAACATTCAAGAATATCACATCTCACGCATATCAAAAAATCTAAAGATTGGGATAGTCTTACGTAAAATTCGGTCAGTTCGGTCTATTCGGTTACTCAGAACAAAATAACCGAATTGACCAAACTTAATTCGGTCTATAAAATTTTCTACCCGATATTTTATCGGTCATTTTGGTCTCGGTCTTTTCGGGTTCGGTCTCGGTCTTTTCGGTTTCGGTCTTCGGTCATCGGTTTTTTTGCCCACCGTGACTAGTTACCGAGAGAGCCCGTGTTGCACATGTTGTAGTCAGTGCACCGTTGGAAATCACCAAAGCGACGCTCTTGAGTCAGATTCCTTAAATTTGCACCGTCTCACAGCTGGAAGGTACTGTAATCAGTTATTACTAGTAATTGGTGGAAGATTGAACTAATGGAGTGAGTCCATGTCAGCGATCCTTGTGACAAGGCATCTCTACTGTCCATCTTAGTGAGATCTCTTCCTCTCAACAAGTAGCTAGCAAACAGTGAGCCAAAACTTTCTCCCTTCCCTTAAAAGTATGCCTATAAATATGAGTTCACTATCACCTTGGATTGGATTTTTTGAGCACTAGGTAGGGTTGATTAATGTTTTCAAAACATCTACACAAGTAGAAAGGTCTAGGTAAAAGTTTTACCAAAATAGCCATAGGCACATATGCCCTTTTCTTTTTAATTTATTTTTTTTTTATTTTATTTATAATGGATGGTGAGAAGAGGAGTGAGTTTTAGGGTTTAGTGGGGTTTAACAATGGTTCACCATCATTTAGAAAGGTAAAAAGGGGATTAGTCAAGATTTGCATAATAGGGCCACATGCCCACATATGTCTTTTTATTTTCTTTTAGTTTCTTCATATTTGATCTTATTTGGTTTTGAGAAAGTTAGGGTTTAGGGTTTTAGGTTATTTCCAAATACTTCACAATCAATTAATGGTAATAACACAACATATAAGCATGATCACTATGCCTCAAACTTAATTTAATAAAAGTTTTTGTTGGTTCCAAAATTTGGAAACATGGAATTTTAATTTCTTCTTTGTTTGAAAATTTGGGATGTTACACAAAAGGATGAACTATTTTAGTAAAATGATGACCAACAGCTTTATCTTGTTTGTAGAATGCCATGCATATATTGTAAATTAGTGCAATTTTTTGATCTCCTATAAAAAAGACAAATTTTGATGCTATAACACGACTACGTACAGGAATTTTTTTTGTCTTTTTTGTACACGTCACATAAAATATTGTTTCTCCATGAAAACTTGTGCACTAACAAATAATGTCACGATGTACCTCAAAAAATTTATGTCAGAATTTTTTTGACATTTTTAAAATTATTTTTAATTTTTTTGTATAATGGGAGCATTTGGTCATATGAGCCAAAACGCCACCTCCATATATAGATGCATAAGTTTTGTGATTGACTAGATCAGTTCTTCTCTTCTCAAATCTGATGGATTCAGTCATGCTCATGAATTGACAGGCTCGTGACACTATGTATGCTAAAATTACATAAATGAAGTAGGTACATGATGGAATAGGAATAGGTTGGAAGTATGGAAAATGGAAAAGGCACAAGTCATACTCCTCGATTCCCCCTCCCAATGTCTCCTCGGTTCCCTCGCACCACAAACACAGAAAATTGGAGTTAGGCCGAGCGGGAATCCTGGAACTAATTACCGAGGAGAGGGAAAAGAAAACTTAGCAATCAGCGGTGTACATCGATAACCATCGTGACCTCTCTCTCTGCCTTTCTTCTCCGAGCAATCTCCGCGCCGCCGCTCCACCGTTCCTGATCCTTGCTGGCATCCAACAATGTCGCATCCAGGTACGCCGCTCCGGCTCCTCAAACCCCGGCCGAATCCCTTGCCAAAGCCGCATCCACTACGGGCCTGCCGGCCGGTGACGACGACGACGGGGCCGGCCTCGTTGTTTTGCTCGGCTCCGGCTGGAGCTTTCCGTCGATTTACCGGCCGTGGAAGGCGCTGGTCGTCCTCGCCATCTAGCGCGTCGACGGCTCGCCATCCGCGGTCACGGCCTGCCTTCGAGGCCGGCCACCGCCGCACGGGAGCTCCGGCGCCGCTGCTCCGTCGCCGTCTTCGCGGGGTCGCCCGAAGGAAGGGACTCCATCGGCACGGCTGTCATCGCTGCATCTGAAGTCCGGGAGGGGCACGTCCACGTCCCGCCGGAGCTCGCCCCCAATCCCCACCACTCCGCCGCCGTTCAGGAGGAGTTCCTCGTCGACATCAAGGTCAGATTTTTTTCCCCTGACCCGCGCTCGAATCGAATACGACCCCACACCAAAAACAATATCGCCAAGATAACCGATTTGGAACCACAGGCAAGGAATACGAGGATTTCTCGCACCTTCTGCCAGACGAGTCCCGCTGCTACTCATGCTGACGGACAAGGTATTATATATGTTTCCATCTCAACATACATAGTTGTCGCTTGCTTGAATGCTTGCTTGCTGCCCGTACAAAGCACATACCGCCTATACTGCTGCTAGGAAGACAAATTCCGCTGACTGCATTCTTCCGCTCTGGAACTAGTACATCATGTATCAAGTGTTGTTATATATACACGGTCAGCCAATTTATTCATCCTAGTTTCATGCATTGTGCTGCTGCACACTAACATGAAAGACTTTTCACGCAGGCTGTGCCGGGTGTGCTCGAGGACATGTGCTCAATCACCATTGATGGTAGCGCTGGCCTCATCCTGCAGCAGCGGCAGCTAACATGACGAGGCGCAGCAGGTCGAGATCGACTCCGGGCACAGGCCACTGCCCACCCAAAGATCGTCGAGGTGCAGGCGTGCAGCGCAGGTTCAGGGGAGGCCGCCAAGAGCATGATGTAGCAGCCGGAGAGCTCAAGGTCGCTTTAATTGCTTTCCTTTTTTATGTGCCTGCCGTTGCCCTATTACTAGGTTGTTGGAAGTACTGGCCGTTTGTAGATGACGTTGTATGTACCAGTTTGTTGTTCATTGCGAAGTACTACATGCTACTGTTTGTTTTGATAGCCATGATTGGCGAGCAGGTACCACATTTGTGGCTCTCCTGCTGTGGTTTGAAACTCCCTGGTATTTTGGTTTTTCTTGAAGTACTGAGTTCTATGTAATATTCTCTTAGATGCATCGTGTAGCTCTCTATAGGAGTCCTGTGTGTACTTTTAGTGTTGCATTATTGTTGTTGGCTGGTTCTTGTATAGTGTTGTATATACAATCGAGCAAGCAACAATAAGTTGATTTTGTTGTTAAAGGCCTTTTTTTTGTGGGCGTTCTGGATTGGTGATGTTTAGTTCTCTTCATCAAATTTTGTTTATTTGTTGTGGTATTCGCTTGTTGTGGGTTCATTGTGTTGATAGCACGGATAAGAACAGAATGTTACTACATTTGATCTTAGCTTATAAATCGTAGTATTGTACTTTCACTGAACCTGTTAGCTTTTGTCTATGTCTAATAATCATTGCTTTTGTCTACCAGTACTATCCTTTCAAGTATCTGGCTTATGTTAAAGGTTTTTTTACTGTACATTATTTACTTAATCTAGCTATACTATCCGTACAAGTATTTGCTTTATTAATACTATATTTAAATAATCATAGCTGTGAATTTTATGTGATTGATCAATTTTCTGTTAAAGGGTTTTTTCTTGTTGTTACTGGATATTATGGGGATACTGTTGTGTAATCTATTCTTGTTGTTAATTAATGTCAATGCAATGAGCCAGTTATGCTTTTCTGTGAAAAGTTGGGAATCTAAATTGTCAAATATCGGTGGCTTTTTCATGTTTGGAAATAGCTATGCTTGAGTAGGTTCTGAACTGCTAAATGTGTGTTGTTAATTCCAAGTGTCTTATTGTATGCAGACAATGCAGAGCTTCTCACCCCCAAGGCATGTCGCAACGACCTTGCCACTGTTGTTTAGGAGCTTGTAGACATCGGTATTTGAAGGTACCTCCTTGGTCACAATCAAGTCGATTACTGCATTTTTTCATATATAGTGCAAGAACTTGAAGGTTGAGGATTTCTTCTCCATTTGTTTGTTTAGTGCTTATACAAATGAGAGCGGACATTTTGAGCATATGTGCATTGCACATTCATATCTGTACTGTCTCACCATCGCATGGGCTCCTGGGATGTGAGCACTGACGCCAGTCTGACTCACCATTTAGCGATGCTCCCAGTTTTTGCCTCCATATGTTGTCCTCGCTCGTGTTGCTAGAGTATTTCATGTGCATAGAACATGTGTTGATGTATGCGGCACACAATACCGTCTGTCACTGCGAGGTGTACCGTGTCCACCATAAAGCTGAGATTGAGATGCAGGTATTTTACTTCTCATCCTGGGATGAGTGTGCCGCCAAGCTACTACTAGAAAACTAATCTGTTAGTTTTTTTACTTCATGCTTTTATCAAGCTCGTGACCCTGTTCGTTTTAGAGGCTTTAGATCAAAAAGTAATGACCGAGACTGTACCCAAAACTAGCATATTATACTGAAAAAAGTGTAGTGTTGACCATGATTAGCATTTGTGCAGTTTATATAGAACTTAGGACAAGGGTAAGGTTCTCCCAGTTATAATACCGGCAATTAAATGTTTAGTTTTGCCAGCCAGTTAACCTTCAGGTGACTGCAAAAATTCAGATGTTGCCCTCTAGTCTTATCAGTTGTTAATACAAGACAATGAAACAGATAAGTCAAACTCTATGTCCCTATGCTACAGAGCCCTATCCTACTACCCTACGAGTTAATCGGAAGACATCGCTAAGCAACGTTGGTAACCGTCTACGCGCATGTGGGCTGAGCTCTTGTATCCCAAGGGGAAACAAACGTCGTGGACATGGGTGCGTAGTGAGCAGGTTCTCAACCACAACATTTCCTATACAAATTTGATTTGCTTCGCTCATATGAATTGGATTGAACTGACTCTAGGAGAGAATGATTTATAAGTGGTGCTGATTGAATGTATTGCAAGCTTGTGATACTTTGATCACATGTAACATGTTTTATCTTGAATCTTGATCTGTAGTTTTGCATTTCTGTTCTGTATTGAGGGTTGATCTGTTATTGTTTCCCGAAAATAAACTCCATTATTTGCGCATAACAGCCTTGTCTTTCATTCTATTTTTCTTGCGTTATTGAAATCAATTCTTGTTTGTGTTGTTGGTTATGTATATATGATCTTCCTCACCTATGGAACTTAATTGTATATGCTCGATCAACCATTGTTTACATGCTTGTTTATGCTGTTGTAGGACACTTATCCACCTGATTCATTTGTTTGTACTAACATAATTTTCGTCACCTACCATGCGGTCCTCGACTTTGCCTCCCTGCCTCCAAACCTCGATTTCATCTTGCTTATTCTCATGCCCATTTTTGTAGTTAAGGTCAAGGAGCTACTGTTGTCCCAGGCATCGGATGCACCACAGGTTAGCGCTTGTTGGCGCACACCGAGACCGCCATCCCCATCTTAGGTGATCTCCAGCTCTTTTCTGAGCTATGGTTGTGGCATTCTAGCGTTAGGTTTTGTGTAGCTAGTGTCCTAGTGCCACACAAATTGCCATCTTTTGATTACACCATCATCATGTTCTCAATAATTACCTAGTTCTACCTATGGAATGTGGGAATGTTTGGCATCTTGCTGAAAATAAGGAGTTCCATGTCTCTTTGGTATCCAAGTGCCAAATTTTGATCTTGTGACAATTTAGTCCATTTTTGCCTAGAACCACCCTACTATTTTTCTTGTACCTATTGTTGCAGGTTTTACATTGACATACATAGCTAACTTTGTGAAGTTGAACTTTTCTCCTTCGACATGCTTCATCGATACCATCCCAGTATCATCTTGTCTAACAGCTGTGACCTTCATACTTCGTGTGATGTAATCTGGTAGTGGGATGCAAAATACTGAGTTTTTATATCAAGTGCCCTACTTTCAGTGATTTATCAAAAAAAAAAAAAAATTGTTGTTGCATATGACACCACCTGGAATGGTTAAATAGGTTTCCATTGCTAGCAAAACTTCAATTCTGTACTTTGACATGTTCTGTCTTGTAAGTTATAGAAATTCCTTGAAAGATAGAAGATCCTATTTGAGTCCATAGTTTGTTTCAACACTATGAAGATCATATTTTCAGCAATCATCTCATCATACTTTCCTTGTCATTTTTTCAGACTACAATCTTGAAGATCCGGTACATGTGTTGGAAGCTCTTCCCAGATCGCTCAACTTGACCAAGGCGGTGAGGACCGAGTTCTAGGGTGCTGCGCTCATGTTTCCTTCCTCCAACAGGGAAGGTGGAGAAAGATGTCGGCGGTGGCAGGGAGCATGGGATCGATGGAGGAAGCTGACACTAGGAGCTTTCTTAGGTGGTCTATGTCAAGGAAGAGCGTGTCACCCACAATAACTGAGAGAGCAGCATCAAAAATATGGGAAAAGTCGTCCATGTGTTCATTGCCTTCTGAGATGATACTTGAGGGAACTATGCGAGTTGGCCATCTGATTTGTCTTCTTCCTTGCCCAGCGGCATGCTCAGCTTCAACTTCCAGGTTTACGACCTTTCTCCCATCACTTCTCACGGGTTTTCTTTGGTCAGTTCAACTACACCACATACTTATGGAAGTGCTTCTCACATATGAACATCTTTGTTTATGCCAGAATTGCCTTAGTTTAAGGATGCATACCATGTTGTTAGTGAGATGCATATGGGTTTCCTTTGGTTGCCTAATTCTGTTGCCTTCGGTAGCATATATGTTGCCTATGCATGAATGATTTGATTTTGGATTGATTAATTTGCAACCCCTTTAACCAAAATTCTGTTAGTAGTGCCTTTGCTTTGTACTTCTTATCATTTTCATTGTTTTTTATAAGCATATATATACATCATCTTATGATCTTTAGACTTAAACTTTTTCATTTTTACAGTATACCACAACAATAAGCATGGCATCTGACCAAGTGGCCACTTTTTTCATAGCTTATTGTTCTTTTGTTGGAAGCTACATCAGAAAGATGAGGCACTACGAAAATTTCAATAGTATGAAATTTTTTCAGCGTGAAGGTACTTGAGGAGGTGAGGCTGCTCTGCCATTAGAACTAGTTTCTTTGGTCAAATTACGATGCTAGTATACTGTCCAACTACATTCTGCTCTCGTCTCGTTTCAAGTTGTTCACCAATATGTTTGGCATAATTGGTGCTTTACTACTTGTTGGCATCGTGGACTCCAATGTTGTAATCACAGAGTAGTAATAGTGTGGTTATGATGTCCGTAGATGATTTAATTGCACTTATATTATACGGAATGTCCTCTTTTCTGCTTATCAACATTAGTAAGGCTGGAAGGCGGAAGCTGTCTGTTGATGTGAAGTCATAGTAGTCTTAGTTAATTAGATGGTAATATATTGTTGTAGAAATCTGTTGTACATAGGAAGCAAATTTTGTAGGAGATATTGATTACGTGCCTAATTCCTCAAGTGCTTAATACTATTAGAAGTGGTAGATACAAGAAAATATCAGACCCACTTTGGAGCTGCCAAATGAATTTGCAGAGTTATATTTTTTTATATCTATATTTCTGGTTATGCTGCTAAGACTATCAAGGCATATTGCAGTGTTGTATTTTTGGTTTATATCTATATTTCTAGTTATGCTGCTAAGACTATCAAGGTATGTGGTTCCAGACTTCCAGTTTTGACACCAGCAAAGAGAACTCCTGGAGATGACAGAATAAGAGGCATTTCGGACCCCTGCAATGGAGTGCTCTTCTTCCAGGTTTGTGTGTGTTGTTACTTTTCTTCGATGAATTATCATTGATCATTATGGACTATGTACTTTTGTATGACTTTGTGATTTGAGGGATGAAACAAATTGTATAGGACTACAAAGTGATTCCACCATGATGAAATTTCGATAATGATGCATTGTTACTGGTTTTTCTATCTTGGACATTGATTAATCGTGTTACTATATAAAGCACTATCATGTATAACTTAAAGGTTCAGTTTTTAGAGTAACATGGTTATGTCAACCCATCCTGCGTATGTGCTGTGTAGAAAATTGTAGAACACATACTAGTTGTGTGTGTGATGTGCCTTGTGACTATCCATTAAATTTCAGGGGGTGATTTTCTTGTGATGTATTTATGAACATGGACCTACTGTCTATTCTTCGTCTAAGTCGTATACATCTAATGGTTTCTTGCGACCTAATGCTAGCTGTTCCTTGTGTTGTGAAGCTTGAGCAACTCGTTTCTAATTTACTAGGTGCTGACACTAGTTGTCACCTGAGTAGTTGTTACTGGTTGAGTTAATTAATCTCAACCTTAATCCATCTTTCGATTTAATGCGGGGGTGACCTGGAGTTTAAATTACTTCAGTGCATGCTGGTTTTGGTGTCTGCTATCTTCTAGCTATTTGGAGGTGAACTAGACTTGAATGATACAAGAGGCCAAGCTCCTTTGTTTAGTTGGCTTATATGAAATATGTTGTTGTCTTGTTGATACTTGTGTTGCTCGTAGAAAAATAGATTTATGTTGCTGAAATGGCTTTATCAGTTCCATCCTTTCTATTTCATGATGAGTTATCTGTCGGATCTGGAGTTGATTCTGCATATGTCTTGCAGGAGAAGCATGATGTTGTGGTTGAGAAACATCAAAGTAGAGGAGCAGCGGACTCCACTATCCTCTTCTTTCCTTTCTATCAAGGTATTGACCAAAGGAACCCGTTGCACGATTTTAGGACTTGAGCAAGTTGTCGTACTTCTACATATGTCTGTGTGAGAGCTTCTGATTCACATACATGAAGTGCTACTCCTTTTAGGACTGCTTGTGCAAATGTGATGTGTGTTCCAATTCTTTCCCTTTTTGTGCAAATAGTCAGTGTTGCTAGCTGTCTTGTAGCATTACTGCAACACCTTGAATAAATGTGTTGTTTGAGAGGCAGGATGTGTTCATAGAGCTACTTGTTTCATACCTTCCCCAATTATCTTAATAGTTGGGTAAAAAGTGTGGTATGATTATGAATGACCCAAACCTGGTTGAAGTTGTCCTAGTATTGTGATGAAAACCATATTTACTATTAAGAATCCCAGATTATTTTGTGCAGAATTTATATTACCCAAGTATTTCAGCTTGAGAAGTTGTCGGTGCTAGATCCAATGTCTTGAGGATTAGTGATGTTTCTTGTTTCATTTTTCTAGTCTTAGCTTCAGAAATTGTATTTCACTTCCTGGTTCCTCTCTTGTAGTTAGTGGATATGCTTCTGAGGGAAGAAAGTCAGGGGACAATGCAGTTTGTTGTGGTTATTAATGATTATCATCAGCACTTCATCATTTCAAGTATTAGTACACGCGGCATGCCAAGGTTTGCTATAAATCTTGAACATTCTGATTCCAATTTTCATGTATACTACAATCTTTCATCTGATTGACTGATTCAATTCAAGTCAACAAGATCTTATTTGCTTACTACTTGTTTCATATCTGGCTTTCCATCAAATGCCACCTTCATATTAGGTTAGATCCTAAGTGCATTAGAGCATCTCTAGTGGTTCCTCTAAATGAGGTCCTCTATATCTCCATATAGATGACTATCTATAAAGATTCCTTTTTAGATGATCTCAGTTTTTCAGTGGTTCCTCTGTATCTAGGACATCTAAATTCTCTCTCATATAGTTTAGTAATATTTCAAACAACAGCAATTCAATCACATTTCAGTATAGGCAATGCAATTCATATTTCAGTAACAGCAATTCAATCATATTTCAGTGTACTACAGAAACTAGGAGCACAGTACAAAAACTAGCAGAGAAGATTGTCCCGTCCGCGTCGGGGTCCAGCGCCGCCGCCCAGCGCCGACGCCCAGCGTCGGGGTCCGATTTCGGCCGCTGCCTTCGATTTCGACCGTCGCCCAGCGCCGCGGCCAGCGCCATTACCGGCCCCGCCCAGCGCCACCGCCCTTCCTCGATTTCGGCCGCCGCCTTCGATTTCGACCGCCGCCCAGCGCCGCCCAGAGCCCCCGCGACGGCGACTGCGACCTCGCGGGAGACGCTCCCGCCTTCTTTGGTCTCCAGATGCGCGCGGGAAGGAAAGCGCGGGGCAGCAATTTGGTTTAGATGGCCGTGGCTTCGTCCTCTATATTTGGAGGATGGAGCGAGGATATGGGAGCTCCTCTAAATTTAGAGGACGGGATAGAGAGACCACTGGGAGCCTTTTTTTTCCTCACGACCATCTAAATGGCTTTGGATGGCCCTTTAGAGGAACCACTAGGGATGCTCTTAGGAATCGAAGAATTCATTGACAGTGCCGACTTTTTGGGGGTCAATATGACATGCTACTGTAGCTTTACTATGAACACATGACAATAATAGATGCATGGATATGGCCCTGTTTTGACATGTGCACTGTCATGTTCAGCATATTTTATTATTTCGGTTCCATAATTCTTGTCATGATTGTAGCTCAAATTTGAACTAAAATCACGACAAAAATTATGGAACGGAAGTAATAAATGTCAGTGCACTTTCTCTGATCTGCAAGTCTGTTTCACATTATTTTCTTCCATGCACATATGTATATAAGATAGATATTATACAGCTGTCCATTTCAACCTACCCTGTCATCCTCTATGAACTGACAGTTGAGCCGTGGTGCCTCTTGATGCTAATGATCGTGTTTGTATAAGTTTACATGTCCTGTAGCTGTGTGAAAGTTGATTTCCATGGTCTACTCAAATGAAGATGTTAATATGTGAAATATTTGTGATAAACTGATATCTATCTTCCGCCTTGTTCTGACCATAATTTTTTTGTGACAGAGCATTGTCTAGAGCGTGGAGCTGTTGGAGCTGGGCGAAAGAAGCAGTGCTGCGCCGTGACACATATGTCGGTGGCTTGGTATCCAACCTCCAGGTGGTGGAACTGTTTGTGTGCGTTGCCAAGAACATAAGCATCTGATTTCCTCCTTCACATCTGACCTCGCTGGCCTTCCTCGACTTCTCCTTGCATGCGTGAGTGCTACTGAGGCTATATTTAACTTTGTTTCCATGCACCATCATGGTTGTTGGTTCTAGTTACACAAAAATGGAATCACCTTCCAGTCTTGTACTGCAGCACCAGCTGTTGGTTTTGGTCTCACCATTTATCGCCTTGTAATCCAGTAAATTGCTTTATCAGTTCCGTCCTTCAATAAGAAATTTGGAAGTACACCAGTGTCTTTGCATTTGGGCACCTAAAGTACGATGAAGATGAACAATGCTTGGAACTTTGGAAGGATCACACATCACAACTAGATCCTTATTTCTGTAGGTAATCGTGCCGTTTCGAAGTCCAGAAGCGTCACACAGAAAGATGTCCAGCCCCAACGGTCTATAAGAATTCCAGCCCCAACGGTCTATATAAATGGTATACTGTTTCTGTCCTTGTAATGTGAATACTAGTTGACATCTTTAAACATCATTGCTACTGTAATGCTTCCAATCAGGAGTTGTAACTGCTTCCGTTGGTGTTTTTGAACTTGCGGTTATGGTTGGTTAGGCTTGTGTAGTAGTTGGCTAGTGTACAACTTAAATCTAGCTTACTAGATTGGATCGGAAAAAGCACTCACTTATTGTGTTTACGAATCTGGCAAGGAATTAACTGGTGGTGGTCTGTTTGGATTTCGTATGAACATGTGGAAGAGAAGATCGTTCCAGCCACTAAGGAGATTTTCACAAGCGAGCTACAATGGCTGCTGTCTTCTGCCGTGCGATTTTCATTCCAGACGGGCTTGCTCTTGAACTTGAGAGATGTTACGTAGTGCAGCTATGTGGGTGATGTATGTGTCGTGGAGCTTTGAGGGTAACTAGATGGGTATCGTCAGATATACAAGACTATATTTTGATGTGTAGCTGATGTTTCTTTTTTGAGCTAATTACAGCAGTGGCTGCGTGTGGTGTTGGTTCTTGTAACCTTCCTTGAACCAATTCTTGTACTTGATCATCAATTTGTAGCTAACTAGCTAGCTTATACATATTTACTTTGGTCTTCATTGTGTGTATGAGCAATTTTGTTGTAATTTTGAATTAGATCGTCTACATAAGCTTTGAAGGCATGAGATATATGTATAGCTGGTCCCCCCCTTTTTTTTGGAAATTTCATCTGCAGTTGCTACGTACATTGTGCGTGCAGAATTATCGAGGCGGTAGATATTGTGTGTAAAATTTATGCAGAATATTTACTACTGTTTTTAGGTTGTTCTTGAGAGTCTCTATCAGTAACTGTTGTTTTTCTATGTTCCTCTGAAAGCTGAGTATGTACACGTGGTATATTATTTTTATAGAAGAAGACTCCTTATTGAAAATTCTATAAATTTGCCCCCACAAGAGTTGACACACTGGTTGTTGGAAGAGTTGTAGAAATTTGCATCGTCGAATTCTGGTGGTAGCTTGAGCCACCGCTACCTCAATCACTAGGCCTATATACCTTGTTCTCATTTAACGTGTGTGAATTGAATTATCTGGCTGCTGGATAGAATAGATGCCTTCTGGTCATCAAGAGAGGGTCATGTAGGTACTAGTTACTGAGAGAGGCCGGGTCGCACATGTTGTAGTCAGTGCACTGCTGGAAATCACCAAAGCGATGCTCTTGAGTCAGATTCCTTGAAATTTGCACCGTCTCACAGCTGGAAGGTACTGTAATCAGTTATTACAAGTAATTGGTGGAAGATGGAACTAATGGAGTGAGTTCATGTCAGCGATCCTTGTGACAAGGCATCCCTACCGTCCATCTTAGTGAGATCTCTTCCTCTCAACAAGTAGCTAGCAAACAGTGAGCCAAAACATTCTTCCTTCCCTTCAAAGTATGCCTATAAATATGAGTTTACTATCACTATTCCGCGTGTGGTATCGTGTGTGACTTGTTTTAGGTGAATCGTTACTATCTCAACGACTGGGCGTCTGCCCTGTTCTCACTTACCCGTATGGATTGAGTTCTCTGGCTAGTACTCCAATGTGTTTCAGCGGCTAGATAAAATAAACCGTCTTCCAGTCATTAAAGGGTGATCATAATAACTGACAGAGGTCCCATGTAGTAAATAAGAGGTGCCGCACGTACCTTTAGTAGTTAATACACCATTGGGAACCACCAAACCAATGCTCTGGAGTTTGTCTCCTTGAAATATGTATCGTCCATAGCTAGAAGGGAATCAGTTATTACGAGTATAATTGGTAACAGAGCAAATAAGTAGAGAGAGTCCACGTGAGCAATCCGTGTGACAAGACATCTGTACCGTTCATCTTTGTGAGATCTCTCCATATCTCAACAAGTAGCTGGCAAAGAGAGAACCAAGAAGTTCTCTGTTCCCTCCAAAACACTCCTATATATACGAGTCCACTGTCACAAATCCGCGTGCGGTATCGTGTGTGACTTGTGACTTTGGACTTTGGCGAGGAGAGGAGAGGAGAGGGTGTGGCACTCCGGCCGGATCACTCGGGCGACGGATTGGAGGCAAGATGAGCGTGTGGCATGGGGAGCGAGCCCTGCTAGTCGATTCCAGCGAGCCGACGATTTCGGGATTCCAGCAGGTATGTCGTCTCCGGCGAGCCGATGATTTTCGGATTCCAGCAGGTATGTCGTCTGCCCAATACAGCATCGTTGATCCTGGAGTTTTTGTTGTTGTTTTTTTGAAGTGGCTTGGTCTTGGTTTTGCTAGTAGCCATCATGCATGGTGTCTTCCACAGAGAAGAAGTGTAGAGGTGGGTGGAATCTCTAGATAAAATCATTTCTTGTGCCATGGTGTTTCGGCTCGCACGCGCGTGTACTAGTACTAGTACTATTCACTTAGTCCACCTGAAACGAGAGAGAGACGCGTGCGCAGCAGCAGAGAGAGAGAGAGGCGCGTGCGCAGCGGAGAACACTTTGCCCTTAGAATGACGATGGAAGGAATACTGATGGGATTATAGGGAATTGAAACAAGCTTAATACAATTAAGCAATCATATGAACATGCATAAATTAGAACACATGTTTAAATATATTATCTATAATAAAATTTCCTATCCCGTGGCAACACATGGGCAATTGTCCTAGTATTGTTAATAAACCACAGGCAGCACCTAAGGAGAGGCCAGTTTGGAAGAAACCGAGAGAAGGAACAATAAAAATCAATGTGGACTCAGGCTTTATCGAGTTGGACACTAAATTTTCTATAATATGCTATGCAAAAAATAATATTTAAGCATTGCACATAAGTATTACCTTGATTCCTTGCATTTGAATCAATAATAATGAAAAATTTGAGCTAATGCACAATTCTACAAAATCATAGGATGAAAATATCGACTGTCATACCAAATGTCATTGAAATTTCTCTGACAATCAGCCGAAATATCAGCCGAAATTCGATCCCCTGCCTGGCCGCCGCGCGCCCTTCCCATGCCTGGCCGCCGCGCGCCCTCCCCTGCCTGGCCGCCGCGCGCCCCTCCCATGCCTGGCCGCCGCGCGCCCTCCCCTGCCTGGCCGCCGCGCGTCCCTCCCATGCCTGGCCGCCACGCGCCCCTCCCATGCCTGGCCGCCGCACGCTGGCAGGCCACCCCGCGCACGCCGCCCCCAAGCAGGTCGCCTCCAATCACGTCGCGCACGGGAGGCTGCCCTCGCGCTCGCCGCCCCCAAGCACGCTGCCCGGCCGCCGCACACGCTGCAAGTAGCCCCCAATCACGCCGCCTCGCACCGCCTCGCGCACGGAAAGAGTTTATACATATTGGTAATTTTGTTGTTGATTGATAGGAAAAAATGCAGGTAAAATGAGCAGTGTAGGGCATTTTCTCCTATACAGGCCGCCTAGATGGGAGGTCCTTCTTTGCAGAAATAGTCGCCTCGCTCCGTTGTTGTTGCCGTCTGTGAGCTTGCGAGAGGAGGAGCGCCGAGTGTTAGGGTTAGGGTCGAGAAAAAGAGAGAAGAGCGAGACGAGTAGCGCTGAGTGTTAGGGTTAGGGTTATTGTTTTCTTCATTTGAATTGTTTTCTAATTGCTTTCTTAATTTTGCAGTGACATTGAGGTATGGAGGACGGCACCTTCGTCCGAGATGAGGAGGGGGAAGAAGCGGTGCAGCAATTGATCTATGAGAGTGCCCGTGGTCCGGAACCCGACGATGGAGATGACAACGATTTCCAAGACTTTCCGAATGATTTCGGCGAGGGACTTGAGTCCGAACAAATTAGAAGAGACAACGAAGTGTCCATCACAAACTCCGGCGAGGTGTATATCTATGTATCAATTAGTCTATATGTTCATCCCTAGATGCATTCATTTATTTGTATTGCACTTATTAACGAATAATTTTTTCTTTTAGCCTTCCGGATCATCGAGCAAGTCCGTTAGATCAAAACGAGGCCCGACGCGGGTGCTAAAGGGCGAGGGCAGGTTAGCCCTCACGGCATTCAAGGATAATGGTGAACCAGTGGAGCCCAAGGAGTTTTGCCGCAAATTTACAAGTCAATCCGGAGTTATTGTTACGGACCATGTACCGATCAGCATTCAAGAGTGGCATAAGCCGAAGAACCCGGAGAGTGGTGCTAGTTATGTCAACGACAAGATGAAAAAATTTCTTTGGGACACGCTACTGACAAAGTTCAGCCTACCGGAAGACATGACGGAAGGCCGGAAGAATAAAGTCAAGGAATGGACATGGAAGAAGATGGCCATACAATTCCGGAGCTTCAAGAAAAATTTATGGGACAAATATAAGAATGAAGATCCGAGTATTCGATGATAATCTAGTGAAGATAAAAGATCACTGGGCCGCATTTAAGGAGTATAAGAAATCGTCTACTTTTGTGTCCCGATCGAAGAAAAATACCGAAAATGCTGCAAAGAAGAAACTTCCGCATCATTTGGGGTCAGGTGGCTACAAGAGTGCCATTCCGAAGTGGACAGCGTTTGAGAATAAACTGATGGATCATGGAATCACTCCACAGACATGGGACTGGCCCGAACGGTCCAAGTTCTGGTTGTTCGCTCATGGGGCAGGGTTGGACCCAAAGACAGGGTTGATCGTTGCGAAGGGAAAATGGAAGGAAAAAATTGAGGGAATTGTACCGAAGCTTGTAGATGCAATTGAAAAGGTCAGAAAGGGAGAGTACATTCCCGATCGAGAGAATGACGAGCTGACACTCGCTCGGGGAACCCCGAACATGTTGGACGGGTACGAGCTCGCCCAGGTCTCACCATGAAGGAAGCGTGGCCGGACAGCGCCGACACTTATAGAAGCCGTTCGCGAAAGAAGAAGAAGGACGCCGACATTGTAACGGAGTTGTTATCTAGGGTGGAGGCTCTTGAGAGAAATCAGAGGGCACCCGATCAGCCGCTGTTTCTACAGGATCCACAAGCCGATGCTGCCCCATCTCAGCGAAGAAGCGGTGTCGGTTCCTCGCATCTTGACGGATGTGGAGGAAGCTACCCCGTGGATTATGTCACGGAGAAGACAGATTGCGAGCTACATATGTTAATCGGGACCGCGTCCGTTAAGGTGGCGGTCGGCTATGTGTACCCAAGTGAAGATGGAGCAATGCACCATCATATGCCCATTCCACCTGGTTGTGTTCGTGTCGGGGTGGATGAAGTTGTTTCGGGTTTTGAAAAAGTGGAGCTTGATATTCCTAGAGGTGAAGATGAGAGGACACTGGCGGATGTCAAGCACGGTTTCGCCCTATGGCCGAAGAAGTACGTCGTCCTTTTGCAAAGGCCACCGACTCCTACACATGAGCAGCAAATGCCATCGACTCCTCCCGGTGGCGGTCCTGGTGAGCAGCCAAGTCCACACCTACCGAGAGGGACCCCAGCGTGAGTCCACCATCTCGAGATCCTCCGCGTAAGACAGCGTCCGTTAAGCGGAACGGTACGCCGCCTAGGAAGAAAGCTAGAAAGGAGAAACAACTGCCGCCTACTGAGAAGTTACCTTGGGAAAAAACTCCCGAGGAAAACGCGGAGGCCGTTCAGGCCGAGGTGAAGAAATTTTTTGCACCGAAAGTGCCAGAGATACCTTTCGAGAAGACACTAGATCGGGAGAAAGTTGTGCGTACCGTTGACAATCTATATGACCCTGTACCATCGCCGCCATCTGACTATGCGCGTTCTATTGAAAGGTCGTATGACAAGATGATCGAGGCGACAAAACCCGTTCAATCGGGTATCAGGGAGATAAAAGGGATACACAGTGTCTACCAGCTCGGACAACAACCCGTTCAATCGGTCGCCCCTCTCAAGGTGTTTGACGGGAAGACCGTTCAAAGTTCTCGACAAGACGGAACTGATTACGCCTTAGCTGAACGAGCATATCAGTTTGTTCAAGGGAAAGATTTGGTCGAGAATCTCAGGAAGGTACCAACATGTATGCGTAACTTGCATTCGTGGTACCTTAAGGCCTCAAAGGAAGGGATCCGGACTATCATGGTGCGAGTTAGGGAAGAGCACTACTTCCGGGAGTACTTGTGTGAACGTTGACTTCGCCGAACTCTTTCGGTTATACAATCTCCGGGCCCTCGACAAATCAATCATCAGTTGCTATTGTCTCGTAAGTGATTTATTTATTTAATTTGAGAAGTCGTTCATTGTCTGCAGATTATAATCTTTTGTGCGCTATATTATGCAGATCGAAGATGCTCGAATGCAAAAGGGACGATATCACAGACATTGGGTTCATTGACCCGAACACAATGCATGTTAAAACCATAGAGAATCCCCTCTATAACAAGGATACACCGCAGACTTTGCTAAGGTTTTTGAAGCGACAACGTGACAAAAAGCTAATACTTTGGCCTTACAACGAGTGAGTCTTACTGTCTTATAACACATTATATTTTGCTCACCGTATGTCAAAATTTTAACTAATGACTTATATATATGACACTACATATTGAAACGTGCATAGGTTTCACTTTATTCTTCTCGTCATCAATTTGGAAATTGGAGAAGTTGAAGTCTTGGACTCACTAAGCAAAAAAAAAAGGATCTATACGTGTCTTGTTTTTTAATGCTCAGAAGGTAATTTTAATTCTTATCGGTTTGTTTCGTTAATTTTGTCGAGCAGCGTATGACTCTTTTATGCATTTTCTTTTGTCGAGCAGCGTATGGCAAACTTTCATCAAGGAAGATACGTCCCGTGAATGGACACCGAAGCTGCGATGGCATGCGAAAGTAAGTAGTACTACCTAGGTCCACACACCTTTTAATTATCATACTTGACTATTGTTTGATTGAATTATATTCTTGTAAAGAAATGCCCGCAACAACCTCCGGGGACCGATCTCTGTGGATTCTTCGTTTGCGAGTACATCCGCAGAATTGTCAACGAGAGAACGAATAATGAAAGAAATAAAGAGGTACAAAAACAATCTTCACAAATTTGTTTTGTTATCATAAGTTGTGCTGAGTTTCAGTAATAGTTGTTTCATGTATTCATTTGTATCTTATTCTTTTATAGTTGGCAAGAAAGCGGAACAAGCTCTCAATCGATGACCGCTTCATAGCAATAGGCGAGGAATTGGCGGGATTTTTCCTTCGGGACGTCATACCACAACTCGCAGAGCACCACTATGAATGAAGATGTACATGTTACATATATAGTTGACTCGAAGAGTACCACTATGCTACATGTAATAGACATATATAGAGTACGCCTCGGAGAGCACCACTATGCATGAAGATCGATCTTCATGCATAGTGCTACTTAATTTGCGATCTCATGCAATAACATGTGTGTTATATTATATGCACCAACTTGCTATGCATCATCTTGATCTTCATGTACTACCTAAACCCAAACGCGTTTCTGGTGCATCGACGCGATATGAAACAAACCGATATCCCTAAACCTCTCCAAAACCCTAAAAAGCCAATTCTGCCGCGGCAGAGATTTGGGCAAATTCCCTGCCGCGGGGGGAACCTTTGGTACCGGTTCGTATTACCAACCGGTACCAAAGATCCGTAGCCCTGAGCTCTCCTGGTGGCCCACGTGGAGGCCCCTTTTATACCGGTTCGTAAGCAACCGGTACGAAGGGGGGGGGGCTTTAGTGCCGGAAGTTTTATACCGGTTGCAAAACCGGTACGAATGCCCCTCTGGAACCGGTACGCATGGACGTTTTTCTACTAGTGAGAGTTCGTAAATTAATACTACCGGGAGTCGGCCAAGGTTAATCTGGTCGATGCATCCAGGAAAAAAGAAGCTTTCCATATATTTGGACTTCTGGTAGTAAAAGGCGAGCACATCGGATAAGTTGAATTGTGTTTTTCGCCAGAGTCGGTTGAATATATGGAATTGGTCATGGATCTTGTGCGTTGCCCTAATATGATTCCGCCCCGTGCACGTCAACCAATGCTTGACAGAAAGAACACGACTTCGTCCAATCCCGTTTGGCACAAAAAAAACCTTAGTCCAATCCCGTGTGTAAAAAAACTTCTCTATGCCCAATAATAGGCAATAGCGGGAGGTAGACCTACACAAGCATATTTCATGTAACATAGACATGTTTTTGTCTTTTTTATAACGACCACAAAAAATATAGGGTTTTCGCGAAAGTATAGGAATACACATAGATTATTCAGGTGTACATGTGATATTTTTGTTAAAATTTTCTAGCAATTAAAAATATGCTTTTTGGTGAAAGGAGCCTATGCACTAGAGAGCCGAATAGAATTTTCGATTTGGTAGCCCTAATATACTTTTCATTCAACCGAGTTGGCGAAAAAAAGATTTTTTTTTAGATAAAAGGCTAAGAAGCCCGACTTTAAATTAATAAAACCAGCACGGCTGAACGATACAAAGTGTTGAGGAAAACCTCTTACAACGCAGATCCAAGATCAAGCTAAAACAAAAACTAGAGCACAACTACTAGGCCGAGCATGAAGACTCGACCGCAGAGGGCACCACAACAGAAGGAACAAGCTTGGTAAAGAACATGAGCACATGAGAAGGAAGAACGGAGCCTCGTGAAGACATCGAGAACGGAAGAGGGGAAGCCCAACATCACAATGCAGTGCGGAGCTTGCTAGCCATGGCCACGATCTGACCCCAAGTCCGGAAACCGGTGGTAACGGCATCGTCAGACATGCCCGCGTGGGGACGAACCCCAACCCACCGCAACACCGACAACAGCGGCGAACGGCATCCCGCCGACTGCGGCTGCATCACTCGGCGAACATAGCACCGAGGTGGATGACGCCTCCATGGGCCGAACTGGCCTCCCACGAAGCACATGAGCAAGGAAGCCAATACAACATCTCTTCGACCGCAGAGAAGGCAAACTTTGCCGCCGAAGCAGGCATGGCGAAGACAAGACCGCTGCTCCAAGGCGGTGCCTCCAATGTGGTTACGACGCAGCAGCGCCGCCACCGCCTGGTCCGAAGACCAGGGCTTTCACTCGGAGCAATTACTTGAGGAGGTGAGGTGGAGCCACGTTATCGCCCACAAGAGGGGAAACGATGCCCATGGGCGTCGCCGATACCAGAACCGACATCGTCAGCCTGAGCTTTCGCTCGGACACAACACCCAGCAACCCCGAGTAGAGGAACTAGCTCCAGCCCCCACCGCGAGGATGACGGACACCATGAATGCAACAACGACTCCAGATCTGGATCTGGGCGAGGAACAGCGCCCGTGTCGGACCTCACCAGGAGCTCCCGATGTCGCCTGCCTTGTCGTCCTCACGGCCAAGGGGCGCGACCAACACCGCCGCCACGAGGCTCGCCGCAGAGCCGCTCGTGCGTCCACCACACCCGGAGCCACCGCTCCTGCGTCCACCACCCGGAGCCACCGCTCCTGCTTCCAAACTCCCCCAAACCGGACCGCACACCTACCACCCGCAGCTCGACGAAAAAACACGGCTTGCCCATTAGATCCCAAGATCTAGCCGGCCAGATGCGCGTGCAACGCGGGAAGACGACCACAAGGAGTTTGCAGAGGAGAAGCTAGGACAGGGAAGAGCAAAGGAGGCCACACCCGCCGGAGCATCACGTCGGCGACGGGTGCCTGGGACCCCTAACCCGCCTACAGCCACTCCCTCCCAGATCCACTGCAAAAGGTCACCCTGACCAACTCCATCATGGCCAACACCTGCGGCGTGAAGCTTGGAGCTGTCTCCGCTCGGGAGAAGGCGGAGGTTGAGGATGGCTGGAGCTGCAGTCCATGGACAGGCACAGCTCCGCATCTGGCTGCCGAGGACGGGCGCGCCGGCCGCCGAAATGAGCGCACCACTTGGATGTCGCCTCGCCGCCGCCGTCCTCGAGGTCGCGGGCTTGCCCACCGGCAGTCCCAGGCTGCAGCGAGGCAGGGACGTGGGGGGCGGCGGGGGTGGGTAGGGTTAGGGACCGCCCGAGTCGCCCCAAGCTAGGAGCGACGCGAGCGAGTGGTTTCCACTTCTTTGGTCCCAAAAAAGTCGCGAAAAAAAGAGTCGATGTTACTATTCGCAAAAAAAAGTCTCTCATAAATAGCCTTATTTTTAGCACCAAGTTATTTCATTTTTACACATCCCAAAGTAGCATGTGAAGATGTACATGTGAATTTTTCGTTTGAAACTATTTGACATTTTAAAATGTATCAAAATTTATTTCAACATAAAATTGGACAAAAAATTATATTTCGAAATTTTGAAAAAATTGGACAAAAAATTCTACATGTACATCTTCATAATATCTTGTGAAAAACTTTATTTTTAACACTGAATTTTGTCTTTTTTACACACGTCACATGATAAGTCGATTGTTTATGAAACGACTTTGTGAGCACATAGCACGTGAAGATGTACGTGCGAACTTTTAGTTTCAATTTTTTAAAATTTAAAATGTACGTAAGATGCATTTCAAAATATTGAGAGCATATGGACCCATGTTCCAAAATACCGCTCCCCTTCTCTATGCCCAATAATAGGCAATAGCGGCAGGTAGACCTACACAAGCATAGTTCATGTAACATGGACATGTTTTCTCTTTTTTATACCGACTACAAAAAATATCGGTTTTTCGTGAAACTATACGAATAAACTTAGATTATTTAGTTGTACATGTGATATTTTTGTTAAAACTTTCTAGCAATTAAAAATATGTTTTTTGGTGAAAGGAGCCTATGCACTAGAGAGCCGAATAGAATTTCCGATTTAGTAGCAGTCTTAATATACTTTTCATTCAACCGACTCTGGCGAAAAAAAGAGTCGATGTTACTATTCGCAAAAAAAGAGTCTCTCATAAAAAGCCTTATTTTTAGCACCAAGTTATTTCTTTTTTACACATTTCATAGTAGCATGTGAAGATATACATGTGAATTTTTCGTTTGAAATTATTTGACATTTTAGATTGTATTAAAATTGTATTTCAACATAAAGTGATCATATGCATCCAAAAGCCAAAACATCACACTCCTAGCGAATGCAAATTAGATTTATGAAAGATGAAAGATATAATGAAGTCAATAGGCAGCTACTTGAGCTCCACACGATTAAAATTTGATTCAAATCGACACACACACACAAGTTTGGTCATTCATGCCTAAACATTATCTTTGTTTGTAGATTTTGTTGCCACGACACCATCTCACTCACCAAAAGAGTTTCAGTTTCAGATCCTTCTCCGACGCTCCGAGCAAAGGTAACTTGTAGCTCGTCGGTGCGCACGGCCTCTCTCAGCAGAAACATCGCGAGCCGTCTCTGCGCGTCTTGCCCATTGTACTTCACCAGATGGATCCTCCTTAGCGAGCATTGAAAGCACTCGACAACCGATGACACAAGTCTTTTAGGCGCAGCGGTTGATGCTTCGTCGTCACCATCGAGTTTGTCAATGACCAGTGTCAGAACCTGGAGGTTGCTCGTGTTTTGGAGGACGTTAACGAGTGCGGCGATGTGGAACGGGCCACTGAACTCCAGCTGTGCGAGCCCCGACAATGTCTGCGGGGCACGGTAGGGATAGAAGGGCGGTTTGTCATGCTGGGACAGGTGAAGGGCCGTAAGATTGGTGCATCGCTCCACAAACTCCCTTAACCGCCGGTTCTTGTCGGAGTCGTTGGCCTGGACGGCGGCGCAGATGTCGACGGCCAACGTATGGATCTGGCCCCAGGTCGAAAATGCCAGCACGTAGGCGCCCGCTACGGTGCCCTTGTATCCGAGGTACCGGAGCGACGGCGTGTCGACCAGCACGTGATCGGCATCGTGGCAACAACGCAAGGTGAAAGCCCGGAGGAGGGGGAGTTCCACCGAGATGCGCTTCATCGTGGGGCACTCTTCTATCGTCAGCTCGGTAAGGCGAGGGCAGGCGGCGATGAGGCGCTGCAGCGCGTGGTCCGGCGCGTTGATCCTCTTGAGCGACAGCGTCTCCAGCGTGTTGAGGGAGAGCGACTGTTCGCGCTCAGGCTCCGGCAGATCGAGCTCGCAGTTGCCGAGCCGCAGGTGGCGCAGCGCGGCGGGCCGGGTGAACAGGCGGCGAGGCATGGTGCAGAAATTTTGCCGGGCGAAATCTGCCGCCGTGCTTTGGTAGAAAGTGCTGGCATTAGGGCAGATTGGCTGATCTCCCATCGTCAGGTCGAGGTCGAGAGTCTCCGCGCCGGCGAACAAGGCGGTTTCGATCCACTGAAAGATCGCAGAGGCTGAGGGACGGTCGTCGCGGAATCCGGCGACGCGGAAGGAGCGGATAGGCGCGGTGCTGTCGCGGCTGAGGAGCACCCCGCTGACCATATGGTTGATGCTGACGGGACAAGTCATCTGAGGGGCGGCTACAATGTCGACGACGGGGACGGCGGTGAAGACGTGGCGCCAGCGGCGGGAGAGCGCGCTGGTCCGGACGGCCTGGTCGGAGCAGAGATGCGAGAGGATGTGGGTCAGCATGTCGTCCGGGAGCGCGCTCAGGCGGTCCGCGCCACCGGCGCGCTGCTGCTTTGCCATCTTCGCGTATGCGGATTCCTGGACTTCGTGCGTTCAGATTGGAGAGTCTTTGCGAGACCTGATGAGATCAAAAGAGTTCTTATATTCCACGATCCAAAACTTTGTTGTTTGTTTCTTGTGCATAGAGTCATACACTCCATGAGCCAAACATTCCTTGTTTGTTTCTTGTGCATAGAATCATACACTCTTTTTTTTTTTTTTTTTTTTGCTTACGATTTAGCTAAGTGCATCTCTAGCAGAGCCATTATTTTTCGGAACTTAAAAAAACGAAGTTCAGTCTCTCGAAAAGAAAAATGCGAGCGGTTTAGGAGGTGGCGCAGAACAGCAGCCGTATTCAGAACCGAAAACACGCGAATTCAAATTTTGTCGGTAAACTGATCATCGCAAACAAGTTTAAAAGTGCAATTCAAACATAGTAGTTGCATAATTTGATAATTTCGATCGCAAAAGGGACTACATTTGAGGTGGTTATCGGCGACTAGCTCCTAAACTTAACTAATTTCACCCGACGGCGACCTACTGTACACGCGGCAAGGGACTGCGCCATCGGTGGCCTACTCCGAGTCGAGGTCGACGACCTCCTGCTTCACGCGGCGGACAGCCGCCTCCTTCTGCGCCGCCTCGTAAGCGCAGATGGCACGGACAGCTTCCGCCTCCTCGCGGCGAAAGCGCGCGAGCGCCTCGGCCCCCGAGATGACGGAGACCTGCTGGATCGCCGTCGCTTCCTCCTCGTCATTGAGGAGTAGTCCCCCGAATGGAGGACGGTGCGCACCGGCACCTCCTCCTCCTCGTTGTTGTTGGCGACTTGTAGCGCTAGCGCATGGTCGGACGCACCAGAGGAAGACCCCTCGCCGCTATTGGTGTAGCAGGCGAGTTTCCCTGGCGGCGTCAGGCCCTAATTGGTCTGGAAGACGGTTCCATTTCCGCCGCCCGGCCTCGAACTGGAAGACAGGGGGAGGGGGTGCGGCGGTGAGTTGCTCCCGCCAATCCGCCCACCTTCCCTCCCGCAGCTGCCTGCACCAGCCATGCGGTCACGAGGCGTCCGGCACATCCACGGCGAAGCTCCGGTCATACAGATCACCGACAGCGGCATGGTGAGTTGTTTTCCTTTTTCGGCTGCAAATAATTAGGTTTAGCGAGAGAGCGGTGAGGTTGGGCATGTGGCGCAGGATCCAGGGCACCCCCTCGACGATGCGGGGGTCAGTCAAGCGGCTTCCCAGCTCGAGCGTCGTGAGTTTGTGGAACAGGGAGAAGTCGGCGAAGAAACGGGAGCTGCCCTTGAGGTTGTTCATCGTGTCCGGCCAGCCGAGTTGGAGCTGGAGGCTCTTGGTGTCCACGAAAAGGAGAAGCAACTTCCTTAGCTTTCTAAAGTTGATGTTCCCCGGGGACGTGGAGCCCGAATGGCCGCAGACGACAATCTTGGATGAGACCAGTGCTGCCGGCGGCGCCCCGACGAGCGTGAAGCACGACGCGTCGGGTGGCACGTCTCTGTACTCGATGGTCCGGGTCTCCTACAAATCGACGGTGATGCGTCAAAGATGGTGGCAGCGGCGCAGTGCGAGGCTCCGAAGGCGCATGTTGGACGGGACAGTGAGATCGGTGATCCGGCTGCAGGCCTCGAGCGTGAGGTCTGAGAGGCGCGGGCATCCGGCGATGAGCCGTTGTATGTCGTCCCCGGAGCGCCAGTAGTGGCGTATCCTGGTCAGGGACAGCGTCTCCAGGGATGGGAGGTGAGTTGCTCCCGCCAATCCGCCCGCCTTCCCTCCCGCAGCTGCTGCGGTCACGGTGGTGGTGGAGGAAGTGGAGAAGCGACGGCAGCGGCTCCGTGATTGCTCGCCGGAAGTCCAAATGCGTGCGCGGCGGAGGAAGCGGACGCGACGGCCCCCACAGCGGCATGTATTTATACGGGTCGACCCTCGCGTTTCTCGGCCGCCGAGAAAATTTTACGGGCCGGCCCACCGATTCGGGCTCCATTATGCGCGGCTTTCGGCCCGAACCTGTAAATCCGCCGGAAAAATTCAGTTCTGGTGGCATTTACGGGTTCTGTTAATCGAACCTGCCGCTCGGTATCATACGCTCTGTACTGGATTGCGAACATTGGGACTTAAATCTTTGCCTATTGGTTTCTCCTGTAGGTTTATCCCTAAACGATCAATCTGCTCATCTATAATCTGTAATCTGTAATATCTAAATAGGAGCAACCCATTAAGTGATTTCTCTCAACATGCAAGCATGCCACCTCATCAAGATGCCATCTCAGCAAATACCTATTTTCCTTTGGTTTTGATTTTTGCAAGATAATTAGTAATTTACTCCCAAGCTGTTGGATGATGGCCTCACCTTCCACTTTGATATGCTTCCTGTTGATGTGGTACAACTGACCCTTCATGTCCATCAAATTTACTTATGTCTCAATCTGTAACTGAGCATTAAATCTGAAACGGGAGTGCTTCAGTTACTTCATCAATGTTTCTCAAGGCAAGATTAATCTCCTTGGTTCTAGATCTCTCCTCCACTACGTTTCACCTCCTACATATATCCACCCTACCATCGCCTGCCCATCACGATTTTTACCTAGCCTATCTACCTAGCCTATCAACTATACCGATAATGAACACACAACTTTGTTCTTCACGAACATGTGCCATCTGCCTGACACGCCGGTCTCCACTCCAAGATATATGTGTTCATTGTGAGGTTGCTGATATATCCATTTTGGTTTATTTGTTTATGAGGTGATTCACTTGCCGAGCTGATGTTTCTTCTCTCTGTAACACGTACGGACCCCTACTTTGCGGAGGAAGTGGATGCGGCGGCGGTTGGAATCCTACTCCCCTCCGCAGCCTATATTTATACGGGTCAACCCTCGCGTTTCTCGGGCCCCCGAGAAAATTTTACGGGCTGGCGCACCGATTCGGACTCCGTTCTGCACCGGTTTCGGCTGGAAACCCGTAAATCCGTCGAAAAAATTCAGTTCGGGCGGCATTTACAGGTTCTGTTAGAGATGCTCTAACCGAACCTGCTGCTCGGTATCATACACTCCGTACTGGATTGCGAACATTGGAGCTTAAATCTCTGCCTAATGGTTTCTGGGGTAGGTTTATCCCTATATGATCAGTCTACTCATCTATAATCTATAATATTTAAATAGGAGCAACCCACTAAGTGATTTTTCTCAACATGCAAGCATGCCACCTTATCAAGATGCCATCTGAGCAAATATCTATTTTCCTTTGGTTTTGATTTTTGCAAGATAATTAGTAATTTACTCCCAAGGTGTTGGATGTTTGCCTCACCTTCCACTTTGATATGCTTCCTGTTGATGTGGTATAACTTCTTTTTGCGATTAGGACACTTGCATTAAAAGAAACAACGAACAGTACAAAGCACCCCAAGAAAAACAAAAATTACAACGTGATGCTTGAGAAGCCCTTCAACTTCAACCTCCAGATTGTGTCGACGGTGCACCGCCGCTACCGCTCCTCCCTGAGTCGGCATGACGTTGTTGGTTACGGATGGGAAGTCGCCAAACGAGTCAAGAAGACCACATCCGTTCCGAAGACGAAGAAAAAGGATGAACTGCCGTTGAAGCTCCTTGACGATCCAAAGATCCCCACAGCCAAACGAAAACCTCGAAGACGACACCACTCCCACAAGCCTCTCGACGTTGCCGCCGAGATGGGGTTGAAGTCGGGGAGACCTTATTGCACGAGGCGACGCCACCACCACCTGAGCGCTGCCCCTACAAACTTTGACCCTACAAACGGAGAACGGAACCCACAAGACGGAGGGTGGAGCCCTCCCGCCGACGAGGGCCACGATCCACCGCACCCCCATGGCCCGAAGGCCACAGAGGCGGGGCAGATCAGTGGCGGCGGCGGCTGATACGCGTACAGCACGCGACCGTTGGGAACCCCAAGAGGAAGGTGTGATGCGTACAGCGGCAAGTTTTCCCTCAGTAAGAAACCAAGGTTTATCGAACCAGTAGGAGCCAAGAAGCACGTTGAAGGTTGATGGCGGCGAGATGTAGTGCGGCGCAACACCAGGGATTCCGGCGCCAACGTGGAACCCGCACAACACAACCAAAGTACTTTGCCCCAACGAAACAGTGAGGTTGTCAATCTCACCGGCTTGCTGTAACAAAGGATTAGATGTATAGTGTGGATGATGATTGTTTGCGAGAGAACAGTAGAACAAGTATTGCGATAGATTGTATTCGATTAAAAGAATGGACCGGGGTCCACGAGTTCACTAGAGGTGTCTCTCCCATAAGATAAATAGCATGTTGGGTGAACAAATTACAGTTGGGCAATTGACAAATAGAGAGGGCATGATAATGCACATACATGATATGATGAGTATAGTGAGATTTAATTGGGCATTACGACAAAGTACATAGACCGCTATCCAGCATGCATCTATGCCTAAAAAGTCCACCTTCAGGTTATCATCCGAACCCCTTCCAGTATTAAGTTGCAAACAACGGACAATTGCATTAAGTATGGTGCGTAATGTAATCAATAACTACATCCTCGGACATAGCATCGATGTTTTATCCCTAGTGGCAACAGCACATCCACAACCTTAGAACTTTATGTCACTGTCCCAGATTTAATGGAGGCATGAACCCACTATCGAGCATAAATACTCCCTCTTGGAGTTAAGAGTAAAAACTTGGCCGAGCCTCTACTAATAACGGAGAGCATGCAAGATCATAAACAACACATAGGTAATAGATTGATAATCAACATAACATAGTATTCTCTATCCATCGGATCCCAACAAACACAATATATAGCATTACAGATAGATGATCTTGATCATGTTAGGCAGCTCACAAGACCCGACAATGAAGTACAATTAGGAGAAGACAACCATCTAGCTACTGCTATGGACCCATAGTCCAGGGGTGAACTACTCACTCATCACTCCGGAGGCGGCCATGGCGGTGAAGAGTCCTCCGGGAGATGATTCCCCTCTCCGGCGGGGTGCCGGAGGCGATCTCCTGAATCCCCCGAGATGGGATTGGCGGCGGCGGCGTCTGCGGAAGGTTTTCCGTATCGTGGCTCTCGGTGCGGGGGTTTCGCGACGAAGGCTATAAGTAGGCGGAGGAGATAGGTCAGGGGGCCACACGAGGGCCCCACACGACAGGCCGGCGCGGCCAGGGCTTAGGCCGCGCCGCCCTGGTGTCTGGGCACCTCGTGGCCCCACTTCGTGACTCCCTCGGTCTTCTGGAAGCTTCGTGTGAAAATAGGCCCCTGGGCGTTGATTTCGTCCAATTCCGAGAATATTTCCTTACTAGGATTTATGAAACCAAAAACAGCAGAAAACAGCAACTGGCTCTTCGGCATCTCGTTAATAGGTTAGTGCCGGAAAATGCATAAATATGACATAAAGTATGCATAAAACATGTAGATATCATCAATAATGTGGCTGTAGGGATTTGTTGCATAGAAAACAAAAAATTTCCTACCGGGAACACGCAATCCAAGCCAAGATGCAATCTAGAAGACGGTAGCAACGAGGGGATTATCGAGTCTCACCCTTGAAGAGATTCCAAAGCCTACAAGATGAGGCTCTTGTTGCTGCGGTAGACGTTCACTTGCCGCTTGCAAAAGCGCGTAGAAGATCTAGATCACGGCGCCACAAACGGGCAGCACCTCCGTACTCGGTCACACGTTCGGTTGTTGATGAAGACGACGTCCACCTCCCCGTTCCAGCGGGCAGCGGAAGTAGTAGCTCCTCTTGAATCCGGCAGCACGACGGCGTGGTGTCGGTGGTGGTGGAGAAACCCGGCGGAGCTTCGCTAAGCGTGCGGGGAAGAAGGAGTAGCGGGGTGGCTAGGGTTTGGGGAGAGGGGGGCGCCGGCCATCTAGGTGGTGCGGCCACCTTGTGCTTGTTTGGGTGGCCGGTCCCCTCCCCTTGGCCCTCATTATATAGGTGGAAGCCCCAAGTGTTGGACTACAAGTCTCCGAATAAGACCCGAACCCAAAACCTTCCATGTGATAGGGAAACCTACCCAAGGTGGGAATCCCACTTGGGGTGGGATTCCCCCCTTCCATGTGGGGGGGGGGGTGGCCGGTCCCCTTAGGGGAGTCCACTTGGGACTCCTCCCCCCTTAGGGTTGGCCGGCCATGGAGGTGGAGTCCCTTTGGGACTCCGCCTTCCAAAGTGGTTTCTTCCGGATTTTTCTAGAACCTTCTAGAACCTTCCATAGAACCTTCCGGTTCATTTTAAATCTTATAAAATGACTTCCAATATATGAATCTTATTCTCCGGACCATTCCGGAACTCCTCGTGATGTCCGGGATCTCTTCCGGGACTCCGAACAAATATTCGAACTCCATTCCATATTCAAGTTCTACCATTTCAACATCCAACTTTAAGTGTGTCACCCTACGGTTCGCGAACCATGCGGACATGGTTGAGTACTCACTCAGACCAATAACCAATAGCGGGATCTGGAGATCCATAATGGCTCCCACATATTCAACGATGACTTTAGTGATCGAATGAACCATTCACATACGATACCAATTCCCTTTGTCACGCGATATTTTACTTGTCCGAGGTTTGATCATCGGTATCACTCTATACCTTGTTCAACCTCGTCTCCCGACAAGTACTCTTTACTCGTACCGTGGTATGTGGTCTCTTATGAACTTATTCATATGCTTGCAAGACACTAGACGACATTCCACCGAGAGGGCCCGGAGTATATCTATCCGTCATCGGGATGGACAAATCCCACTTGTTGATCCATATGCCTCAACTCATACTTTCCGGATACTTAATCCCACCTTTATAACCACCCATTTACGCGAGTGGCGTTTGATGTAATCAAAGTACCTTTCCGGTATAAGTGATTTACATGATCTCATGGTCATAAGGACTAGGTAACTATGTATCAAAAGCTTATAGCAAATAACTTAATGACGTGATCTTATGCTACGCTTAATTGGGTGTGTCCATTACATCATTCATACAATGATATAACCTTGTTATTAATAACATCCAATGTTCATGATTATGAAACTAATCATCCATTAATCGACAAGCTAGTTAAGAGGCATACTAGGGACTCTTTGTTGTTTACATATCACACATGTATCAATGTTTTGGTAAATACAATTATAGCATGGTATATAAACATTTATCATAAACATAAAGATATATAATAACCACTTTTATTATTGCCTCTTGGGCATATCTCCTTCAGTCTCCCACTTGCACTAGAGTCAATAATCTAGATTACATTGTAAGGTACCTAACACCCATGGCATTCTGGTGTTGGTCATGCTTTGCCCTAGGGAGAGCTTTAGTCAACGGATCTGCTACATTCGGATCAGTGTGTACTTTGCAAATCTTTACTTCTCCATCTTCGATGTACTCGCGAATCGAGTGGTAACGCAGCTTGATATGCTTCAGCCTCTTGTGTGACCTTGGTTCTTGTGCATTGGCGATGGCACCCATGTTGTCACTGTATATGACTAGTGGGTCCAATGCACTAGGAACCACACCGAGCTCTACAATGAACCTCTTCATCCATACTGCTTCTAATGAAGCCTCTGAAGCCGCTATGTACTCGATTCCGTTGAAGACTTCGCCACCGTGCACCGCTTCGAGCTTGCCCGGCTTATCTGCAGCACCATTCAATATAAACACGTACCCGGACCGTGACTTAGAGTCATCGGGATCGGTGTTCCAACTTGCATCGGTGTAACCACTTACAACGAGCTCTTGGTCACCTCCATAACAAAGAAACATATCCTTAGTTCTTTTCAAGTACTTCAGGATATTCTTGACCGCTGTCCGAGTGTTCCATTCCTGGATCACTTTGATCTCTGCTAGTCAAACTAACGGCATGTGCTATATGCGGTCTAGTACATAGCATGGCATACGTGATAGATCCTCATCGCCGAGGCATAGGGGATATTACTCATCCTTTCTCTTTCTTCTGCCGTAGCCGGTCCTTGAGTCTTACTCAAGATCTTGCCTGGTAGCATAGGTAAGAACCCTTTCTTACTTTCGTCCATTCCAAACTTCTTTATAATCTTGTCCAGATATGTACTCTGTGATAGCCCTATTAGGCGTCTTGATCTATCTCTATAAATATTGATGCCTAATATATACGATGCTTCACCAAGGTCTTTCATTGAAAAACTATTATTCAAATAACCTTTAACACTCGCTTAATAGTTCTATATCATTCCCAATCAATAATATGTCATCTACATATAATATCGGGAATGCTACTGAGCTCCCACTCACTTTCTTGTAAATACAGGCCTCTCCATGACACTCGTATAAACCCGAAGTCTTTGATCACCTTATCAAAGCGTCGGTTCCAACTTCTTGATGCTTGCTTCGAGTCCATAGATTGAACGGCTGAAGTTTGCATACTTTGTCGGCATTTTTAGGATCGACAAAACCTTTGGGTTGTACCATATACAACTCTTCCTCAATGTCTCCATTAAGGAATGCCGTTTTGACATCCATCCGCCAAATCTCATAATCGAAAAATGCAGCTATTGCTAACAAAATCCTTACAGATTTTAGCTTCGCTACGGGTGAGAAAGTCTCATCGTAGTCAACTCCTTGAATTTGTCGGAAACCCTTTGCGATAAGTCGAGCTTTATAGACAGTAATATTACCATCAGCATCTGTTTTTCTCTTGAAGATCCATTTATTCTCGACAGCCTTGCGGCTATCAGGTAAATCTACCAAAGTCCACACTTTGTTATCATACATGGATCCCATTTCGGATTTCATGGCTTCTTGCCATTTGTTGGAATCTGGGCTCATCATCGCTTCTTCATACGTCGCAGGGTCCTCATCATTGTTATCCACAATCATGACATTTAGACAAGGATCATACCAATCGGGAGTGGCACGTTCTCTTGTCGATCCGCGAGGTTCGGTAGTTTCCTCGTTCGAAATTTCATGATCATTATCATTAGCTTCCTCTGTTGCCGGTGTAGGCGGTACAGGTACAACTTCCGGTACAGCGCTACTCTGATCAACGAGTATAGATTCATCAATCTCATCGAGTTCTACTTTTCTTCCAGTCACTTCTTTAGTGAGAAATTTTTTCTCAAGAAAGGTTCCGTTCTTAGCAACAAAGATTTTGCCTTCGGATCTGTGTTAGAAAGTGTACCCTATAGTTTCCTTAGGGTATCCTATGAAGACGCATTTCTTCGCTTTGGGTTCTAGCTTGTCCGGTTGTAACTTCTTTACATAGGCTTCGCAACCCCAAACTTTAAGGAACGACGACTTAGGTTTCTTATTAAACCATAATTCATACGGTGTCGTTTCTACGGATTTTGATGGTGCTCTATTTAAAGTGAATGCGGCTGTCTCTAATGCATAACTCCAAAATGATAACGGCAAATCAGTAAGAGACATCATAGAACGAACCATATCTAAGAGAGTTCGATTACGACGTTCGGATACACCGTTTCGTTGTGGTGTTCCCGGCGGTGTCAATTGTGAAAGTATTCCGCATTTCTTTAAATGCATGCCAAACTCATAACTCAGATATTCACCTCCACGATCGGATCGTAGAAATTTAATCTTCTTGTTACGTTGATTTTCTACTTCACTTTGGAATTCCTTAAACTTCTCGAAAGTTTCGGATTTATGTTTCATGAAATAGATATACCCATATCTACTCAGATCATCTGTGAAGGTTAGAACATAACGATAACCACCGCGCGATGCTACACTCATTGGTCCACACACATCGGTATGTATGATTTCCAATAAGTCAGTAGCTCGCTCCATCATACCAGAAAATGGAGTCTTAGTCATTTTTCCCATTAGACATGCTTCGCATCTATCAAGTGACTCAAAGTCAAGTGATTCAAGTAATCCATCGGTATGGAGTTTCTTCATGCGTTTCACTCCAATATGACCAAGACGACAGTGCCACATATAAGTAGAATTATCATTCAATTTAATTCGCTTAGCATCAATGTTATGTATATGCGTATCACTACTATCGAGATCTAACAAAAACAAGCCATTCTTTTCAGGTGCTCGACCATAAAAGATATTATTCATAAAAATAGAACAACCATTATTCTCAGACTTGAATGAATAACCGTCTTGCATTAAACAAGATCCAGATATAATGTTCATGCTCAACGCGGGTACAAAATAACAATTATTTAGGCTTAAAACTAATCCCGAAGGTAGATGTAGAGGAAGTGTGCCAACAGCGATCACATCGACTTTTGATCCGTTTCCAATGCACATCGTCACTTCATCTTTCAGTAGTCTTCGTTTATTCTTTAGTTCCTGTTTCGAGTTACAAATATGAGCAACCGAACCAGTATCAAATACCCAGGTACTAGAACGAGAACCAGTGAGATAAACATCTATAACATGTATATCGGATATACCTTCTTTCTTCTTCTTGACAAGGCCGCTCTTCGGATCAGCCGGATACTTGGAGCAATTACGCTTCCAGTGTCCCTTCTCCTTGCAGTAATAGCACTCAGCATCAGGATTAGGGCCGTTCTTAGGTTTCATAGGAGGCGTGGCAGCTTTCTTGCCACCCTTCTTGAATTTTCCCTTAGACTTGCCCTGTTTCTTGAAACTGGTAGTCTTGTTGACTGATACATCTCCGACGTATCGATAATTTCTTATGTTCCATGCCACATTATTGATGTTATCTACATGTTTTATGCACACTTTATGTCATATTCGTGCATTTTCTGGAACTAACCTATTAACAAGATGCCGAAGTGCCGATTCTTTGTTTTACGCTGTTTTTGGTTTCAGAAATCCTAGTAACGAAATATTCTCGGAATTGGACGAAATCAACGCCCAGGGGCCTATTTTGCCACGAAGCTTCCAGAAGTCCGAAGAGGAGACGAAGTTGGGCCACGAGGCGCCCAAACCATAGGGCGGCGCGGCCCCCCTTGGCCGCGCGGCCCTGTGGTGTGGGGCCCCCGTGCCGCCTCTTGACCTGCCCTTCCGCCTACAAATAGCCTCCGTCGCGAAACCCCCAGTACCGAGAGCCACGATACGGAAAACCTTCCAGAGACGCCGCCGCCGCCGATCCCATCTCGGGGGATCCAGGAGATCGCCTCCGGCACCCTGCCGGAGAGGGGATTCATCTCCCGGAGGACTCTACGCCGCCATGGTCGCCTCCGGAGTGATGTGTGAGTAGTCTACCCCTGGACTATGGGTCCATAGCAGTAGCTAGATGGTTGTCTTCTCCCCATTGTGCTATCATTGTCGGATCTTGTGAGCTGCCTAACATGATCAAGATCATCTATCTGTAATTCTATATGTTGCGTTTGTCGGGATCCGATGAATAGAGAATACTTGTTATGTTGATTATCAAAATTATATCTATGTGTTGTTTATGATCTTGCATGCTCTCCGTTACTAGTAGATGCTCTGGCCAAGTAGATGCTTGTAACTCCAAGAGGGAGTATTTATGCTCGATAGTGGGTTCATGCCGCATTGACACCGGGACGAGTGACAGAAAGTTCTAAGGTTGTGTTGTGCTGTTGCCACTAGGGATAAAACATTGATGCGATGTCTAAGGATGTAGTTGTTGATTACATTACGCACCATACTTAATGCAATTGTCTGTTGCTTTGCAACTTAATACTGGAGGGGGTTCGGATGATAACCTGAAGGTGGACTTTTTAGGCATAGATGCGGTTGGATGGCGGTCTATGTACTTTGTCGTAATGCCCAATTAAATCTCACTATACTCATCATGATATGTATGTGCATGGTCATGCCCTCTTTATTTGTCAATTGCCCAACTGTAATTTGTTCACCCAACATGCTTGTTTATCTTATGGGAGAGACACCTCTAGTGAGCTGTGGACCCCGGTCCAATTCTCTTTCTTGAAATACAATCTACTTGCAATACTGTTCTCACTGTTTTCTGCAAACAATCATCTTCCACACAATACGGTTAATCCTTTGTTACAGCAAGCCGGTGAGATTGACAACCTCACTGTTTCGTTGGGGCAAAGTACTTTGGTTGTGTTGTGCGGGTTCCACGTTGGCGCCGGAATCCCTGGTGTTGCGCCGCACTACATCCCGCCGCCATCAACCTTCAACGTGCTTCTTGGCTCCTACTGGTTCGATAACCTTGGTTTCATACGAGGAAACTTGCCGCTGTACGCATCACACCTTCCTCTTGGGGTTCCCAACGGACGCGTGTTGAACGCGTATCAAGCGGCTTTTACGGCGCCGTTGCCGGGGAGATCAAGACACGCTGCAAGGGAGTCTCCACTTCTCAATCTCTTTACTTTGTTTTTGTCTTGCTTAGTTTTATTTACTACTTTGTTTGCTTCACTAAATCAAAATACAAAAAAATTAGTTGCTAGTTTTACTTTATTTGTTATCTTGTTTGCTATATCAAAAACACAAAAAAAAATTAGTTACTTGTTTTACTTTACTTAATATCATGCATGTTTTTATTTCACTAGTTAAGCATAATGGAAAACAACAAAAATATGAGAGATATTTATGAACTTTATCTTGAATTAGGATATGATGTGTTTGAAGAGAGAATTAAAAAACCCATGGAACTTTATATGCATGCTACTGGGAATGTTATTACTATGAATGCTTTGAACACCATTGTTGCTAATGCTATGGAAAATTCTAAGCTTGGGGAAGCTGGCTTTGATGAGCATGATCTTTTTAGTCCCCCAAGCATTGAGGAGAAAATTTTCTTTTATGATTACAATATGCCTCCTATATATGATGATAGCCACTTTGTTGAATTTGCTCCCACTACAACTAATAAAATTGATTATGCTTATGTGGAGAGTAATAATTTTATGCATGAGACTCATGATAAGAATGCTTTATGTGATAGTTATATTGTTGAGTTTGCTCATGATGCTACTGAAAGTTATTATGAGAGAGGAAAATATGGTTGTAGAAATTTTCATGTTACTAAAACACCTCTCTATGTGCTGAAATTTTTGAAGCTACACTTGTTTTATCTTTCTATGCTTGTTGCATTATGCTTCTTGAACTTGTTTATTTACAAGATTCCTCTTCATAGGAAGCATGTTAGACTTAAATGTGTTTTGAATTTGCCTCTTGAAGCTCTATTTTGCTTCAAATACTATTTCTTGCGAGTGCATCATCAAAACTGCTGAGCCCATCTTAATGGCTATAAAGAAAGAACTTCTTGGGAGATAACCCATGTGTTATTTTACTACAGTATTTGGTTTTTATTTTGTGTCTTGGAAGTTGTTTACTACTGTAGCAACCTCTCCTTATCTTAGTTTAATGTTTTATTGTGCCAAGTAAAGCCGTTGATAGAAAAGTTCATACTAGATTTGGATTACTGCGCAGAAACAAATTTCTTTGCTGTCACGAATCTGGGTCTACCTCCCTGTAGGTAGCTCAGAAAATTAAGCCAATTTACGTGCATGATCCTCAGATATGTACGCAACTTTCATTCAATTTGTGCATTTTCATTTGAGCAAGTCTGGTGCCTCGATAAAATTCGTCAATACGAACTGTTCTGTTTTTGACAGATTCTGCCTTTTATTTCGCATTGCCTCTTTTGCTATGTTGGATGAATTTCTTTGATCCATTAATGTCCAGTAGCTTTATGCAATGTCCAGAAGTGTTAAGAATGATTGTGTTACCTCTGAATATGTTAATTTTTATTGTGCACTAACCATCT
This sequence comes from Lolium rigidum, assembly GCF_022539505.1. Classification (NCBI taxonomy): domain Eukaryota; kingdom Viridiplantae; phylum Streptophyta; class Magnoliopsida; order Poales; family Poaceae; genus Lolium; species Lolium rigidum. The sequence goes on from NC_061514.1 coordinate 310,982,805, forward strand.
AATGAGTTGTTTCGAGTTTGGTGTGGAGGAAGTTTTCAAGGATCAAGAGAGGAGTATGATGCAACATGATCAAGGAGAGTGAAAGCTCTAAGCTTGGGGATGCCCCGGTGGTTCACCCCTGCATATTCTAAGAAGACTCAAGCGTCTAAGCTTGGGGATGCCCAAGGCATCCCCTTCTTCATCGACAACATTATCGGGTTCCTCCCCTGAAACTATATTTTTATTCCATCACATCTTATGTGCTTTGCTTGGAGCGTCGGTTTGTTTTTGTTTTTGTTTTGTTTGAATAAAATGGATCCTAGCATTCACTTTATGGGAGAGAGACACGCTCCGCTGTAGCATATGGACAAGTATGTCCTTAGTTTCTACTCATAGTATTCATGGCGAAGTTTCTCCTTCGTTAAATTGTTATATGGTTGGAATTGGAAAATGATACATGTAGTAATTGCTATTAATGTCTTGGGTAATGTGATACTTGGCAATTGTTGTGCTCATGATTAAGCTCTTGCATCATATGCTTTGCACCCATTAATGAAGAAATACATAGAGCATGCTAAAATTTGGTTTGCATATTTGGTTTCTCTAAGGTCTAGATAATTTCTAGTATTGAGTTTGAACAACAAGGAAGACGGTGTAGAGTCTTATAATGTTTTCAATATGTCTTTTATGTGAGTTTTGCTGCACCGGTTCATCCTTGTGTTTGTTTCAAATAAGCCTTGCTAGCCTAAACCTTGTATCGAGAGGGAATACTTCTCATGCATCCAAAATACTTGAGCCAACCACTATGCCATTTGTGTCCACCATACCTACCTACTACATGGTATTTTCCGCCATTCCAAAGTAAATTGCTTGAGTGCTACCTTTAAAATTCCATCATTCACCTTTGCAATATATAGCTCATGGGACAAATAGCTTAAAAACTATTGTGGTATTGAATATGTAATTATGCACTTTATCTCTTATTAAGTTGCTTGTTGTGCGATAACCATGTTCACTTGGGGACGCCATCAACTACTCTTTGTTGAATTTCATGTGAGTTGCTATGCATGTCCGTCTTGTCTGAAGTAAGAGAGATCTACCACCTTATGGTTAAGCATGCATATTGTTAGAGAAGAATATTGGGCCGCTAACTAAAGCCATGATCCATGGTGGAAGTTTCAGTTTTGGACAAATATCCTCAATCTCATATGAGAAAGAATTATTAATTGTTGTTACATGCTTATGCATAAAAGCGGAGTCCATTATCTGTTGTCTATGTTGTCCCGGTATGGATGTCTAAGTTGAAGAATAATCAATAGCGAGAAATCCAATGCGAGCTTTCTCCTTAGACCTTTGTACAGGCCGGCATAGAGGTACCCCTTTGTGACACTTGGTAAAAACATGTGCATTGTGATGATCCGGTAGTCCAAGCTAATTAGGACAAGGTGCGGGCACTATTAGTACACTATGCATGAGGCTTGCAACTTATAAGATATAATTTACATGATACATATGCTTTATTACTACCGTTGACAAAATTGTTTCATGTTTTCAAAATCAAAGCTCTAGCACAAATATAGCAATCGATGCTTTTCCTCTATGGAGGACAATTCTTTTACTTTCAATGTTGAGTCAGTTCACCTATTTCTCTCCACCTCAAGAAGCAAACACTTATGTGAACTGTGCATTGATTCCTACATACTTGCTTATTGCACTTATTATATTACTCTATGTTGACAATATCCATGAGATATACATGTTATGAGTTGAAAGCAACCGCTAAAACTTAATCTTCTTTTGTGTTGCTTCAATGCTTTTACTATGAATTATTGCTTTATGAGTTAACTCTTATGCAAGACTTATTGATGCTTGTCTTGAAGTGCTATTCATGAAAAGTCTTTGCTATATGATTCACTTGTTTACTCATGTCATATACATTGTTTTGATCGCTGCATTCACTACATATGCTTTACAAATAGTATGATCAAGATTATGATGGCATGTCACTCCAGAAATTATCTGTGTTATCGTTTTACCTGCTCGGGACGAGCAGAACTAAGCTTGGGAATGCTGATACGTCTCCGACGTATCGATAATTTCTTATGTTCCATGCCACATTATTGATGTTATCTACATGTTTTATGCACACTTTATGTCATATTCGTGCATTTTCCGGAACTAACCTATTAACAAGATGCCGAAGTGCCGATTCTTGTTTTCTGCTGTTTTTGGTTTCAGAAATCCTAGTAACGAAATATTCTCGGAATTGGACGAAATCAACGCCCAGGGGCCTATTTTGCCATGAAGCTTCCAGAAGTCCGAAGAGGAGACGAAGTTGGGCCACGAGGCGCCCAAACCATAGGGCGGCGCGGCCCTCCCTTGGCCGCGTGGCCCTGTGGTGTGGGGCCCCCGTGCGGCCTCTTGACCTGCCCTTCCGCCTACAAATAGCCTCCGTCGCGAAACCCCCAGTACCGAGAGCCACGATACGGAAAACCTTCCAGAGACGCCGCCGCCGCCGATCCCATCTCGGGGGATCCGAGAGATCGCCTCCGGCACCCTGCCGGAGAGGGGATTCATCTCCCGGAGGACTCTACGCTGCCATGGTCGCCTCCGGAGTGATGTGTGAGTAGTCTACCCCTGGACTATGGGTCCATAGCAGTAGCTAGATGGTTGTCTTCTCCCCATTGTGCTATCATTGTCGGATCTTGTGAGCTGCCTAACATGATCAAGATCATCTATCTGTAATTCTATATGTTGCGTTTGTTGGGATCCGATGAATAGAGAATACTTGTTATGTTGATTATCAAAGTTATATCTATGTATTGTTTATGATCTTGCATGCTCTCCGTTACTAGTAGATGCTCTGGCCAAGTAGATGCTTGTAACTCCAAGAGGGAGTATTTATGCTCGATAGTGGGTTCATGCCTGTATTGACACCTGGGACAGTGACAGAAAGTTCTACGGTTGTGTTGTGCTGTTGCCACTAGGGATAAAACATTGATGCTATGTCTAAGGATGTAGTTGTTGATTACATCACGCACCATACTTAATGCAATTGTCTGTTGCTTTGCAACTTAATACTGGGAGGGGTTCGGATGATAACCTCGAAGGTGGACTTTTTAGGCATAGATGCGGTTGGATGGCGGTCTATGTACTTTGTCGTAATGCCCAATTAAATCTCACTATACTCATCATGATATGTATGTGCATGGTCATGCCCTCTTTATTTGTCAATTGCCCAACTGTAATTTGTTCACCCAACATGCTTGTTTATCTTATGGGAGAGACACCTCTAGTGAACTGTGGACCCCGGTCCAATTCTCTTTATCGAAATACAATCTACTGCAATACTTGTTCTCATTGTTTTCCGCAAATAATCATCTTCCACACAATACGGTTAATCCTTTGTTACAGCAAGCCGGTGAGATTGACAACCTCACTTGTTTCGTTGGGGCAAAGTACTTTGGTTGTGTTGTGCAGGTTCCACGTTGGCGCCGGAATCCCTTGTGTTGCGCCGCACTACATCCCGCCGCCATCAACCTTCAACGTGCTTCTTGGCTCCTACTGGTTCGATAACCTTGGTTTCATACTGAGGGAAACTTGCCGCTGTACGCATCACACCTTCCTCTTGGGGTTCCCAACGGACGCGTGTTGAACGCGTATCATTGACCATCAACACTTGGTGCTCTTTCTTGATCTCAATCTCAGCAGCTTTTAGCATGCCAAAGAGTTCAGGTAACTCCTTGTTCATGTTCTGCATATTGTAGTTCATCACAAAGTTCTTGTAACTTGGTGGCAGTGATTGAAGGACACGATTAATCCCCGATCTATTAGGAATCACTATTCCCAAGTCACCGAGTTTCTTCGCATGCCCGGTCATGGCGAGCATGTGCTCACTAACGGAGCTGCCTTCTTCCATCATACAGCTTGAAGAAATGTTTCGATGCTTCATAGCATTCCACGGCCGCATGAGTCTCAAATATAGCTTTCAGCTCATTCATCAACTCATGAGGATCGTGGTGCTCAAAACGTTTTTGAAGATCGGATTCCAAACTGCACAGGATGGCACACTGAACTTGAGAGTACCGAGTTTTCCGAGTCGCGTAAACAACTTTTACTTCATCGGTTTCAGTTTCTGCATGAGGGTCACCTAGCGGTGCATCAAGCACAAATTGCAGATTTCCGCCAGAGAGGAAGATCCTCACATGACGGAACCAGTTGGTGAAGTTGCTACCGTTGCTCTTAAGTTTTTCTTTCTCTAGGAACTGGTTAAAATTGATTGGGGACGCCATCTCTACAACATATATTTGCAAAAGTTTAGACTAAGTTTATGACAAATTGAGTTCAAATTTTAATTCAACATAATTAAAAATCTAGGTGAACTCCCACTCAAAACAATATCCCTCGCATTGTCTTAGTGATCACACGAACCAAATCCACCACACCTAAGTCCGATCATCACGAGACAAGGTGTAATTTCAATGGCGAACACTCAAAGTGTTCATCATATCAACCATATGATTCATGCTCTACCTTTCGGTATCACGTGTTTCGAGACCATGTCTGTACATGCTAGGCTCGTCAAGGCCACCTTAGTATCCACATGTGCAAAACTGGCTTGCACCCGTTGTATGCACTTGTTGATTCTATCACACCCGATCATCACGAGATGCTTCGAAACGACAAGTCTTGGCAACGGTGCTACTAAGGATGAACACTTTATTATCTTGAGATTTTAGTGAGGGATCATCTTATAATGCTACCGTCGCGATCTAAGCAAAATAAGATGCATAAAAGGATTAACATCACATGCGAGTTCATATGTGATATGGTATGGCCCTTTTGTCTTTGCGCCTTTGATCTTCATCTCCAAAGCACGGACATGATCTCCATCATCTTTGGGCATGATCTCCATCATCGTCGGCGTAGCGTCAAGGTCAATGGCGCCGTCTTCATGATTGTCCTCCATGTAGCAACTATTACAACTACTTTGAAATACTACTCAACATGAAATTTAAAGACAACCATAAGGCTCCTGCCGGTTGCCACAATACAATAATGATCATCTCATACATATTCATCATCACATTATGGCCATATCACATCACCAAACCACTGCAAAAACAAGTTAGACGTCTCTAATTTGGTTTGCATATTTTACGTGGTTTAGGGTTTTCGAGAGAGATCTAATCTACCTACGAACATGAACCACAACGTTGATACTAATCTTGTCAATAGAAGAGTAAATTGAATCTTCACTATGGTAGGAGAGACAGACACCTGCAAAGCCTCTTATGCAATACAAGTTGCATGTCGAACGAGGAACAAGTCTCATGAACGCGGTCATGTAAAGTTAGTCCGAGCCGCTTCATCCCACTACACCACAAAGATGCAAAGTGCTCAAACTAAAGATAACAAGAGCATCAACGCCCACAAAACCATTGTGTTCTACTCGTGCAACCATCTATGCATAGACACGGCTCTGATACCACTGTAGGGATTCGTTGCATAGAAAACAAAAATTTTCCTACCGCGAACACGCAATCCAAGCCAAGATGCAATCTAGAAGACGGTAGCAACGAGGGGATTATCGAGTCTCACCCTTGAAGAGATTCCAAAGCCTACAAGATGAGGCTCTTGTTGCTGCGGTAGACGTTCACTTGCCGCTTGCAAAAGCGCGTACAAGATCTTGATCACGGCGCCACGAACGGGCAACACCTCCGTACTCGGTCACACGTTCGGTTGTTGATGAAGACGACGTCCACCTCCCCGTTCCAGCGGGCAGCGGAAGTAGTAGCTCCTCTTGAATCCGGCAGCACGACGGCATGGTGTCGGTGGTGGTGGAGAAACCCGGCGGAGCTTCGCTAAGCGTGCGGGAAGGAGTAGCGGGGTGGCTAGGGTTTGGGGAGAGGGGGGCGCCGGCCATCTAGGTGGTGCGGCCACCTTGTGCTTGTTTGGGTGGCCGGTCCCCTCCCCTTGGCCCTCATTATATAGGTGGAAGCCCCAAGTGTTGGACTACAAGTCTCCGAATAAGACCCGAACCCAAAACCTTCCATGTGATAGGGAAACCTACCCAAGGTGGGAATTCCACTTGGGGTGGGATTCCCCCCTTCCATGTGGGGGGGGGGGGGTGGCCGGCCCCCTTAGGGGAGTCCACTTGGGACTCCTCCCCCCTTAGGGTTGGCTGGCCATGGAGGTGGAGTCCCTTTGGGACTCTGCCTTCCAAAGTGGTTTTCTTCCGGATTTTCTAGAACCTTCCATAGAACCTTCCGGATCATTTTAAATCTTATAAAATGACTTCCTATATATGAATCTTATTCTCCGGACCATTCCGGAACTCCTCGTGATGTCCGGGATCTCATCCGGGACTCCGAACAATTATTCGAACTCCATTCCATATTCAAGTTCTACCATTTCAACATCCAACTTTAAGTGTGTCACCCTACGGTTCGCGAACTATGCGGACATGGTTGAGTACTCACTCCGACCAATAACCAATAGTGGGATCTGGAGATCCATAATGGCTCCCACATATTCAACGATGACTTTAGTGATCGAATGAACCATTCACATACGATACCAATTCCCTTTGTCACGCGATATTTTACTTGTCCGAGGTTTGATCATCGGTATCACTCTATACCTTGTTCAACCTCGTCTCCGACAAGTACTCTTTACTCGTACCGTGGTATGTGGTCTCTTATGAAATTATTCATATGCTTGCAAGACACTAGACGACATTCCACCGAGAGGGCCCAGAGTATATCTATCCGTCATCGGGATGGACAAATCCCATTTGTTGATCCATATGCCTCAACTCATACTTTCCGGATACTTAATCCCACCTTTATAACCACCCATTTACGCAGTGGCGTTTGATGTAATCAAAGTACCTTTCCGGTATAAGTGATTTACATGATCTCATGGTCATAAGGACTAGGTAACTATGTATCAAAAGCTTATAGCAAATAACTTAATGACGTGATCTTATGCTACGCTTAATTGGGTGTGTCCATTACATCATTCATACAATGATATAACCTTGTTATTAATAACATCCAATGTTCATGATTATGAAACTAATCATCCATTAATCAACAAGCTAGTTAAGAGGCATACTAGGGACTCTTTGTTGTTTACATATCACACATGTATCAATGTTTCGGTTAATACAATTATAGCATGGTATATAAACATTTATCATAAACATAAAGATATATAATAACCACTTTTATTATTGCCTCTTGGGCATATCTCCTTCAGTGGCATGGAACATAAGAAATTATCGATACGTCGGAGACGTATCAGCATCCCCAAGCTTAGTTTCTGCTCGTCCCGAGCAGGTAAACGATGACAAAGATAATTTCTGGAGTGACATGCCATCATAACCTTGATCAATACTATTGTAAGCATATGTAATGAATGCAGCGATCCAAACAATGGTAAATGACATGAGTAAACAAATGAATCATATAGCAAAGACTTTTTATGAATAGTACTTCTAGACAAGCATCAATAAGTCTTGCATAAGAGTTAACTCATAAAGCAATAATTCAAAGTAAAGGTATTGAAGCAACACAAAGGAAGATGAAGTTTCAGCGGTTGCTTTCAACTTGTAACATGTATATCTCATGGATATTTGTCAATGCAAAGTAATATAACAAGTGCAATATGCAAGTATGTAGGAATCAATGCACAGTTCACACAAGTGTTTGCTTCTTGAGGTGGAGAGAAATAGGTGAACTGACTCAACATAAAAGTAGAAGAAAGGCCCTTCGCAGAGGGAAGCATTGATTGCTATATTTGTGCTAGAGCTTTGATTTTGAAAACAAGAAACAATTTTGTCAACGGTAGTAATAGAGCATATGTGTTATGTAAATTATATCCTACAAGTTGCAAGCCTCATGCATAGTATACTAATAGTGCCCGCACCTTGTCCTAATTAGCTCGGATTACCTGGATTATCATCGCAATGCACATGTTTTAACCAAGTGTCACAAAGGGGTACCTCTATGCCGCCTGTACAAAGGTCTAAGGAGAAAGCTCGCATCGGATTTCTCGCTATTGATTATTCTCAACTTAGACATCCATACCGGGACAACATAGACAACAGATAATGGACTCCTCTTTTATGCATAAGCATTCAACAATTATTAATTTTCTCATATGAGATTGAGGATATTTGTCCAAAACTGAAACTTCCACCATGGATCATGGCTTTAGTTAGCGGCCCAATGTTCTTCTCTAACATTATGCATGCTCTAACCATTCTAGCGGTAAATCTCCCTTACTTCGGACAAGACGGACATGCATAGCAACTCACATGATATTCAACAAAGAGTAGTTGATGGCGTCCCCAGGAACATGGTTATCGCACAACAAGCAACTTAATAAGAGATAAAGTGCATAAGTACATATTCAATACCACAATAGTTTTTAGGCTATTTGTCCCATGAGCTATATATTGCAAAGGTAGAGGATAGAAATTTTAAAGGTAGCACTCAAGCAATTTACTTTGGAATGGCGGAGAAATACCATGTAGTAGGTAGGTATGGTGGACACAAATGGCATAGTGGTTGGCTCAAGGATTTTGGATGCATGAGAAGTATTCCCTCTCGATACAAGGTTTAGGCTAGCAAGGTTTATTTGAAATAAACACAAGGATGAACCGGTGCAGCAAAACTCACATAAAAGACATATTGTAAACATTATAAGACTCTACACCGTCTTCCTTGTTGTTCAAACTCTTTACTAGAAATTATCTGGACCTTAGAGAGACCAATTATGCAAACCAAATTTTAGCATGCTCTATGTATTTCTTCATTAATGGGTGCGAAGTATATGATGCAAGAGCTTAAACATGAGCACAACAATTGCCAAGTATCACATTATCCAAGACTTTTTAGCAATTACTACATGTATCATTTTCCGATTCCAACCATATAAAAATTTAACGAAGAAGAAACTTTCGCCATGAATATTATGAGTAAAGCCTAAGGACATATTTGTCCATATGCAACAGCGGAGCGTGTCTCTCTCCCACACAATGAATGCTAGGATCCATTTTATTCAAACAAAAACAAAAACAAAAACAAACCGACGCTCCAAGCAAAGTACATAAAATGTGATGGAATAAAAATATAGTTTCACTAGAGGAACCTGATAATGTTGTCGATGAAGAAGGGGATGCCTTGGGCATCCCCAAGCTTAGACGCTTGAGTCTTCTTGAAATATGCAGGGGTGAACCACCGGGGCATCCCCAAGCTTAGAGCTTTCACTCTCCTTGATCATGTTGTATCATCTCCCTCTCTTGATCCTTGAAAACTTCCTCCACACCAAACTCAAAACAACACATTAGAGGGTTAGTGCACAATCAAAACTTACATGTTCAGAGGTGACACAATCATTCTTAACACTTCTGGACATTGCACAAAGCTACTGAAAGTCAATGGAATCGAAAAATCCATCAAACATAGCAAAACAGGCAATGCGAAATAAAAGGCAGAATCTGTCAAAACAGAACAGTTCGTAAAGACTAATTTTATTGAGGCACCAGACTTGCTCAAATAAAAATGCTCAAATTGAATGAAAGTCGCATACATATCTGAGGATCACTCACGTAAATTGGCATAATTTTCTGAGTTACCTACAGAGAATTTGTCCCAGATTCGTGACAGCAAAGAAATCTGTTTCTGCGCAGTAATCCAAATCTAGTATGAACCTTACTATCAACGACTTTACTTGGCACAACAATGCACAAAACTAAGATAAGGAGAGGTTGCTACAGTAGTAACAACTTCCAAGACTCAAATATAAAATAAAAGTACTGTAGTAAAAACATGGGTTGTCTCCCATAAGCGCTTTTCTTTAACGCCTTTCAGCTAGGCGCAGAAAGTGTGTATCAAGTGTTATCAAGAGACGAAGCATCAATATCATAATTTTCACAATTTGTCCCATTGGGTATCTTAGATGCTCCCTTATCTATAGCGGTTTTAATAGCTTTATCAATTTTAGGCCTATAATAGCTTTTTGGTTTAGGCCCCTTAGAGACATACATGAACTTTTGCTCCTTACCCACATAAGCTTTCTCTCTAAACTTTATAGATGAAAAGGTTGAACCCAATGTTCCCATAGCCTCTTCAAGTTCGCTAATCCTTTGGGTTTGATTATCATGAATAGCACAAGATTCTAAGATGGCGATTCTCTCATTAATTCCACCTAGAGATTTATCAAGTTTATCAGTGTTATCAAGTAATGCTCCCAAAGTAGTATCAATACTTGGAAGGTTTTGCTCTATGGCTTCCAACTTTTTCATGACATCTTCAAGAGATGTTTCAATTTTAACTTCATTAAAATGTGGTATTTCAAATAGACTCTCAATAATGCAACTAGCTTCTAAGGCAGGAGTACCTAGGAAGTTACCTCCCGCGAGACAATCAAGAACATATCTATTCCAGCTAGAGATACCAACATAAAAATTCCTCAGTAGGATAGTGGTGGAGTGTTTATTAGTGCACCTATTATGGGCATCACTAATTCTATACCAAGCATATTTTAAACATTCTCCCCCTTTTTGTTTGAACGAACGAACTTCTACTTCAGGATTACTCATTTTAGCAATAGTAAATAAAGCAAACTAGATAAAGTAAATGCAAGTAACTAATTTTTTTGTGTTTTTAATATAGCAAACAAGATAGCAAATAAAGTAAAACTAGCAACTAATTTTTTTTGTATTTTGATTTAGTGCAGCAAACAAAGTACTAAATAAAGTAAAGCAAGACAAAAACAAAATAAAGAGATTGGGATGTGGAGACTCCCCTTGCAGCGTGTCTTGATCTCCCCGGCAACGGCGCCAGAAAACAGTCTTGATACGCGTACAACACGCGACCGTTGGGAACCCCAAGAGGAAGGTGTGATGCGTACAGCGGCAAGTTTTCCCTCAGTAAGAAACCAAGGTTTATCGAACCAGTAGGAGCCAAGAAGCACGTTGAAGGTTGATGGCGGCGAGATGTAGTGTGGCGCAACACCAGGGATTCCGGCGCCAACGTGGAACCTGCACAACACAACCAAAGTACTTTGCCCCAACGAAACAGTGAGGTTGTCAATCTCACCGGCTTGCTGTAACAAAGGATTAGATGTATAGTGTGGATGATGATTGTTTGCAGAGAACAGTAGAACAAGTATTGCAGTAGATTGTATTCAATTAAAAGAATGGACCGGGGTCCACAGTTCACTAGAGGTGTCTCTCCCATAAGATAAATAGCATGTTGGGTGAACAAATTACAGTTGGGCAATTGACAAATAGAGAGGGCATGATAATGCACATACATGATATGATGAGTATAGTGAGATTTAATTGGGCATTACGACAAAGTACATAGACCGCTATCCAAGCATGCATCTATGCCTAAAAAGTCCACCTTCAGTGTTATCATCCGAACCCCTTCCGGTATTAAGTTGCAAACAACGAGACAATTGCATTAAGTATGGTGCGTAATGTAATCAATAACTACATCCTCGGACATAGCATCGATGTTTTATCCCTAGTGGCAACAAGCACATCCACAACCTTAGAACTTTCTGTCACTCGTCCCAGATTTAATGGAGGCATGAACCCACTATCGAGCATAAATACTCCCTCTTGGAGTTAAGAGTAAAAACTTGGCCGCAGCCTCTACTAATAACGGAGAGCATGCAAGATCATAAACAACACATAGGTAATAGATTGATAATCAACATAACATAGTATTCTCTATCCATCGGATCCCAACAAACACAACATATAGCATTACAGATAGATGATCTTGATCATGTTAGGCAGCTCACAAGACCCGACAATGAAGCACAATTAGGAGAAGACAACTATCTAGCTACTGCTATGGACCCATAGTCCAGGGGTGAACTACTCACTCATCACTCCGGAGGCGACCATGGCGGTGAAGAGTCCTCCAGGAGATGATTCCCCTCTCCGGTAGGGTGCCGGAGGCGATCTCCTGAATCCCCGAGATGGGATTGGCGGCGGCGGCGTCTCCGGAAGGTTTTCCGTATCGTGGCTCTCGGTATCGGGGGTTTCGCGACGAAGGCTATAAGTAGGCGGAGGAGATAGGTCGGGAGCCACACGAGGGCCCCACACGACAAGGCCGGCGTGGCCGGGGCTTGGGTCGCGCCGCCCGGTGTGCCGGGCACCTCGTGGCCCCACTTCGTGACTCCCTCGGTCTTCTGGAAGCTTCGTGTGAAAATAGGCCCCTGGGCGTTGATTTCGTCCAATTCCGAGAATATTTCCTTACTAGGATTTCTGAAACCAAAAACAGCAGAAAAAACAGGAACTGGCTCTTCGGCATCTCGTTAATAGGTTAGTGCCGGAAAATGCATAAATATGACATAAAGTATGCATAAAACATGTAGATATCATCAATAATGTGGCATGTAACATAAGAAATTATCGATACGTCGGAGACGTATCAGCCGGCGCCGACAGGAGGCGAGGAGTCTTGGTCGCCTTCTGGTCGGATGCGATCCGTTGTTGATTCTAGGTGATGTTGATGTGGTACAACCGACCCTTCATGTCCATCAAATTTACTCGGTGTCTCAATCAGTAATCGAACATTAAATCTAAAACGAGAGTGCTTCGGTTACTCCATCAATGTTTCTCGAGGCAAGATTAATCTCGTTGGTTCTAGATCTCTCCTCCGATACGTTTCACCTCCTATATATATCTGCCCTACAACGCGCGAGGAATCATCTAGTTCACCAAACTATAATAACAATTTTCGCCACCGCTTGTGAGAAATGGTTCGAAAATAAACTCTCTCGGCACGTAAGAGACATTCGCCCTTGCATGAGAGCATATCCAGTCGGCCCCCACTATGCCTATTTTGGTACATATGGAGGCTGACGGTGTTAAAATGAAAATGGGTTGTTGACTCCTAGCCGCGTTTCTCATAAAAAAAGGTTTCAGATTTGAATTTAACAAACAAAAAAATGATTTCATAGATAATTTGGTGATAGATCACAGATAGTATAATCGTTGAAAGAACATGTCCATTACCCCATGTGTGGTTTTTGTAATTGATGACAATCCCTATGGACTAACGGTTGTATTGAGAATCTATCTTAGGTCGTGTCCATAGCCATGTGTTGGTTTCAAGGTTGCAAGATGGAGAAGATCGAGTACGATGAAGACGGTGTCGAAGAGAGACGAAGACCGTGTTGAACATGAAGATAGATGAAGACGGTGGCGTGTATGTTGGAGGAAGACGGTGGCATGTACAATGTTGAAGAGGATGAAGACAGAGCTTGCCGACTCGAGAGGAACGCGCAAGGTTAAGGTTTGTGCTCGATAGGATAGTAGGTCGCATCATCGGAGAGAGCTCAAACCTTGCATGCATTGCATCGTGTTTCTTGGTTGTTCTTGGTTCTTATCCATGAGATGGGTTAGAGATTGTGTTCACTCATGACAAGCTCTAGCTCATCGGAAATGAATTCCGGATGCATCGCATGTTGCATGTGCGAGGGTGATGATTTTCCCGATATACCATATTGAGAGGTTATACCTCTATGACCATGAGAAAATCACCACTCACTCTTTTCCCGATATACCATAGTGATAGCTCTCGTCGTCCTCTTTCCGTCAAAATTGGTTTCATGTCATTCCGAGTTTCCTAGCTCGAGTTATGGATTTTACATTGCGTTGAAAAAGTCCCACAGAACATGTTACGGTACCTTTGCGGTACCTTGAGCGGTAGTACCGCTTGAAAGCGGTAGTACCGCCCCGGTACCGCTTAAGTACCGTAACATAAGTTACGGCACTACCGCTTCGGTACTGCTGCGGTACCGCTTGGGATCCAGTAAGGTTTGCAGCCCATTGCGGTACCTCGAGCGGTACCGCGAGCGGTAGTACCGCTTGTGCCACGTGGACAAGTTCTGTGGGGATCTCGAATCCGAGCGGTAGTACCGCTTACCAAAGCGGTAGTACCGTTTGGGGCGAATCTGACCGTTTTTCTGCCTCCAACAACTATATTTTGGGCCCCCTATTTATACCTCTCTTCCACCTCCGACCAAAACACTTCTTCCTCTCCATTCTCTCTCCTCCATTGTTGACCTTGAGTTGTTTCTTCCTCCTCTTGATCCCCCCACTATTTCTTGCATATTTTTGCGGGAAAGGAGAGAGGAGATCTAGATCTAGAGCTTCACCAATTGAATCCCTCTCCAAGTGAGGGGATCTTGCTAGATCTAGATCTTGGAGTAATTTGGTGTTCCTCCTCCATTTTTGTTCTTCCTCCCTTATTCCCCCCAATAGCTTTTGTAGCTTTGTTGGAATTTGGGAGAGAAGAACTTGGGCATCTTAGTGGTATTCTTAGCCATTGCATTAGGTGCATCGGTTTGGGTTCTCTCCGGGGTTTCGATCTCGTAGAGTGCGTGTTTGACCTTAGTGGTGTTCTTGCCTTAGTGGCCTTATCGTCTTTGTGGCGGGGTGGCCTCTGTGGCGTTGTTGCCTTTGTGGTGTTGTATCCTTTGTGGCCTTCTAGCCTTAGTGGCCTTATCGTCTTTGTGGCGTGGTGGCCTTTGTGGCGTTGTGGCCTTTGTGGAGTGTGTTAGTCTTTGTGGTTTTGGAGCCAGTTGTGGCGCGTTAGTGTCTTAGTGGCTTTGTTGCCGGTGTGGCGTGTTGTAGCCTCTCGTGGCCGTGTGCTTGCGAGCCTCCGTGTTGTGGAGTTGCCTCAAGCTTGATACTTGGGAGTTTGCCCAAGCTTGTACGGGTTCGGTGACCCCCCTCAAGGGTCCCTTAGTGGATCGAGACTTTTCTCCTTGGAGGAAAGGCTCGAGGAGAATACGGTGGCCTTAGTGGCTTATTGGAGTGCTGCCTCCACACCGCTCCAACGGAGACATAGCACCCTTGGGTGTGAACTTCGGGATACATCGTCGTCTCCTCGTGCACCGTATACTTCTCAACCTGAGCTCTTTTACCTATGCGTTTTACATTGTGTTATCTATCATGTTTGATGATATACCTATCTTGTTATCACCTTGTTGCTCATCATGCTAGCATAGGTTGTTGGAGCACTGTTTTATTCCGCCTAGTTTAGCTCTCAAGTAGAAGTTTTTATACACCGCCTATTCACCCCCCCCCTCTAGGCGACGTCCTAGATCGTTCAATCGTGAAGATGACAAAGAGTAATAATCGCGAAGAAATACCAAGTCTGTATATATCTTGAGACTAGAAATTACTCCCAACCCGGTCCAGACCAGAACCAGAACAGATGTGACCCGCTCGCCGGACATTTCACGAAAATGAGATTGACGTAGCTGGATTCCGGGACCAAATGTTTTTCATTGCCGTAGCAGAGCATATCACGGTGGCCGGAGGCCGAGCCCATTGCAAAGCTAATGTGACCGCCAAACCATGTTGATGAAGTCCAAGGAACAAAGTTGTTCATCACAATGTTGCCCTTTGCCACTATTTGTATTGAAATAAGATATACAAGATGTACCAAAAGGATGAACTATTGTAGTAAAATGATGAACTACATCTTTATCTTGTTTGCAGAATGCCATGCATATATTGTAAATTAGTGCAATTTTTTGATCTCCAAGTCTAAAGTTTTCGACCGTTGGAACCTCACGGGCATGAAAGTAGTGAAATAATAATGTGTCCAAATTCTTAATATTCAGATCCTCCTATCATTTAGGCCTACAGTAGCTCATCCCGTAATTCAGCCTTTCTATATGTTCCCAACTTAAAAAAGCAAATGTAGAAAGCTTTTTTTTTCAAAATTGCAGACAATTTCAGCGGGATACTGCCTAGCTACAGGCTTTACGTATATTTTACCACTGAAAAACAGGATTCAAAAGCAATATTGTAAAAAGGATTTAAAAAATCACCGTATATTATATGTCCTAGCTGCTTCTACTGATACATATTAAAATGTCGTGTATTTAGTTTAAATATAACTACACATTAACTAAAACCACAATATTTATTTTAGATCGGACGGAAGAAGTAGTATACTCGCCAAGAAATGAATATATCTTGCGACTAGAAATTACTCTCAAATCGAGACGAGAAGCAGAACTGATGTTACACAAAAATGAGATTGTCGTAGCCGGATTCTGGAACCAAATGTTTGTCATTGCCATAGCAGAGCATATCATGGTAGCCGGAGGCCGAGCCCGTTGCGAAGCTAATGTGACTGCCATATCATGTTGATGAAGTGCAAGGAACAAAGTTGTGGTCAGAATGTTGCCCTTTATGTCACTACTTGTATTGAAATATGATATACAAGACGATGTACCGAAAGAATGAAATAGTTTAGTAAAATGATGAACTACATCTTTATCTTGTTTGCGGAATGCCATGCATATATTGTGAATTAGTGCAATTTTTTGATCTCCAAGTCTAAAGTTTTCGACCATGGCAACCACGTACACCGCGGGGCATTAATAAACTACTGAACCATTTCGAAAAAAATAAACTACTGAAATAATAATATGTCCAACTCTTAATATTCAGATCCTCCTAGCACTTAGGCCTATAGTAGCCCATCCCATAATTCAGCCTTTCTATATGTTCCCAACTTTAAAAAGCAAATGTAGAAAGCATTTTTTTTTGAAATTTCTGACAAGTTCAGCGGGCTACTGCCTAACTTATATTTTACCACTGAAAAACTGGATTCAAAAGCGTACTGTAAGAAGGATTAAAAATCACCGTACTATAATATATGCCCTAGCTGCATCCACTGATACATAATAAATGTCGTGGATTTATTTTAAATATAACTACAAAATAACTGAAAACCGAGACCAGAACCAGAACTGATGTGACCTGCTGGCCGGCCGTTTCAGGAAAATAAGATTGTGGTAGCTGGATTCCGGGACCAACTTGTGATTTCCTCCATGAGTTCGTCCAGCAAGGAGCGTCGTCCGTTGGCGAAGATGACACGTAGCGACCGGAGCACCAGCGCGCCGCGAAGCAATGACTTGAGCAGCATCCTCCGCACATTGGCCCCCTCGTACTGCTCCACTCTCATCTCCGTCACACGCTCCCGCAAGCACGGCGCCGAGGCGTCCGGCACGTCCACGACGAAGGCTATAAGTAGGCGGAGGAGATAGGTCAGGGGGCCACACGAGGGCCCCACACGACAGGCCGGCGTGGCCAGGGCTTGGGTCGCGCCGCCCTGGTGTCTGGGCACCTCGTGGCCCCACTTCGTGACTCCCTCGGTCTTCTGGAAGATTCGTGTGAAAATAGGCCCCTGGGCGTTGATTTCGTCCAATTCCGAGAATATTTTCTTACTACGATTTCTGAAACCAAAAACAGCAGAAAAAACAGCAACTGGCTCTTCGGCATCTCGTTAATAGGTTAGTGCCAGAAAATGCATAAATATGACATAAAGTATGCATAAAACATGTAGATATCATCAATAATGTGGCATGGAACATAAGAAATTATCGATACGTCGGAGACGTATCAGCGGCGCCGGCAGGAGGCGAGGAGTCTTGGTCGCCTTCGGTCAGATGCGATCCGTTGTTGATTCTAGGTGATGTTGATGTGGTACAACTGACCCTTCATGTCCATCAAATTTACTGGTGTCTCAATCTGTAACTGAACATTAAATCTGAAACGAGAGTGCTTCGGTTACTCCATCAATGTTTCTCGAGGCAAGATTAATCTCGTTGGTTCTAGATCTCTCCTCCGAGTACGTTTCACCTCCTATATATATCTGCCCTACAACGCGCGAGGAATCATCTAGTTCACCAAACTATAATAACAATTTTCGCCACCGCTTGTGAGAAATGGTTCGAAAATAAACTCTCTCAGCACAGAAGAGACATTCGCCCTTGCATGAGAGCATATCCAGTCGGCCCCCACTATGCCTATTTTGGTACATATGGAGGCTGACGGTGTTAAAATGAAAATGGGTTGTTGACTCCTAGCCGCGTTTCTCATAAAAAAAGGTTTCAGATTTGAATTTAACAAACAAAAAAATGATTTCATAGATAATTTGGTGATAGATCACAGATAGTATAATCGTTGAAAGAACATGTCCATTACCCCATGTGTGGTTTTTGTAATTGATGATAATCCCTATGGACTAACGGTTGTATTGAGAATCTATCTTAGGTCGTGTCCATAGCCATGTGTTGGTTTCAAGGTTGCAAGATGGAGAAGATCGAGTACGATGAAGACGGTGTCGAAGAGAGACGAAGACCGTGTTGAACATGAAGATAGATGAAGACGGTGGCGTGTATGTTGGAGGAAGATGGTGGCATGTACAATGTTGAAGAGGATGAAGACAGAGCTTGCCGACTCGAGAGGAACGCGCAGGGTTAAGGTTTGTGCTCGATAGGATAGTAGGTCGCATCATCGGAGAGAGCTCAAACCTTGCATGCATTGCATCGTGTTTCTTGGTTGTTCTTGGTTCTTATCCATGAGATGGGTTAGAGCTTGTGTTCACTCATGACAAGCTCTAGCTCATCGGAAACGAATTCCGGATGCATCGCATGTTGCATGTGCGAGGGTGATGATTTTCCCGATATACCATATTGAGAGGTTATACCTCTATGACCATGAGAAAATCACCACTCACTCTTTTCCCGATATACCATAGTGATAGCTCTCGTCGTCCTCTTTCCGTCAAAATTGGTTTCATGTCATTCCGAGTTTCCTAGCTCGAGTTATGGATTTTACATTGCGTTGAAAAAGTCCCACAGAACATGTTACGGTACCTTTGCGGTACCTTGAGCGGTAGTACCGCTTGAAAGCGGTAGTACCGCCCCGGTACTGCTTAAGTACCGTAACATAAGTTACGGCACTACCGCTTCGGTACTGCTGCGGTACCGCTTGGGATCCAGTAAGGTTTGCAGCCCATTGCGGTACCTCGAGCGGTACCGCGAGCGGTAGTACCGCTTTGTGCCACGTGGACAAGTTCTGTGGGGATCTCGAATCCGAGCGGTAGTACCGCTTACCAAAGCGGTAGTACCGTTTGGGGCGAATCTGACCGTTTTTCTGCCTCCAACAACTATATTTTGGGCCCCCTATTTATACCTCTCTTCCACCTCCGACCAAAACACTTCTTCCTCTCCATTCTCTCTCCTCCATTGTTGACCTTGAGTTGTTTCTTCCTCCTCTTGATCCCCCCACTATTTCTTGCATATTTTTGCGGGAAAGGAGAGAGGAGATCTAGATCTAGAGCTTCACCAATTGAATCCCTCTCCAAGTGAGGGGATCTTGCTAGATCTAGATCTTGGAGTAATTTGGTGTTCCTCCTCCATTTTTGTTCTTCCTCCCTTATTCCCCCCAATAGCTTTTGTAGCTTTGTTGGAATTTGGGAGAGAAGAACTTGGGCATCTTAGTGGTATTCTTAGCCATTGCATTAGGTGCATCGGTTTGGGTTCTCTCCGGGGTTTCGTTCTCGTAGAGTGCGTGTTTGACCTTAGTGGTGTTCTTGCCTTAGTGGCCTTATCGTCTTTGTGGCGGGGTGGCCTCTGTGGCGTTGTTGCCTTTGTGGTGTTGTATCCTTTGTGGCCTTCTAGCCTTAGTGGCCTTATCGTCTTTGTGGCGTGGTGGCCTTTGTGGCGTTGTGGCCTTTGTGGAGTGTGTTAGTCTTTGTGGTTTTGGAGCCGGTTGTGGCGCGTTAGTGTCTTAGTGGCTTTGTTGCCGGTGTGGCGTGTTGTAGCCTCTCGTGGCCGTGTGCTTGCGAGCCTCCGTGTTGTGGAGTTGCCTCAAGCTTGATACTTGGGAGTTTGCCCAAGCTTGTACGGGTTCGGTGACCCCCCTCAAGGGTCCCTTAGTGGATCGAGACTTTTCTCCTTGGAGGAAAGGCTCGAGGAGAATACGGTTGCCTTAGTGGCTTATTGGAGTGCTGCCTCCACACCGCTCCAACGGAGACATAGCACCCTTGGGTGTGAACTTCGGGATACATCGTCGTCTCCTCGTGCACCGTATACTTCTCAACCTGAGCTCTTTTACCTATGCGTTTTACATTGTGTTATCTATCATGTTTGATGATATACCTATCTTGTTATCACCTTGTTGCTCATCATGCTAGCATAGGTTGTTGGAGCACTGTTTTATTCCGCCTAGTTTAGCTCTCAAGTAGAAGTTTTTATACACCGCCTATTCACCCCCCCCCCTCTAGGCGACGTCCTAGATCGTTCAATCGTGAAGATGACAAAGAGTAATAATCGCGAAGAAATACCAAGTCTGTATATATCTTGAGACTAGAAATTACTCCCAACCCGGTCCAGACCAGAACCAGAACAGATGTGACCCGCTCGCCGGACATTTCACGAAAATGAGATTGACGTAGCTGGATTCCGGGACCAAATGTTTTTCATTGCCATAGCAGAGCATATCACGGTGGCCGGAGGCCGAGCCCATTGCAAAGCTAATGTGACCGCCAAACCATGTTGATGAAGTCCAAGGAACAAAGTTGTTCATCACAATGTTGCCCTTTGCCACTATTTGTATTGAAATAAGATATACAAGATGTACCAAAAGGATGAACTATTGTAGTAAAATGATGAACTACATCTTTATCTTGTTTGCAGAATGCCATGCATATATTGTAAATTAGTGCAATTTTTTGATCTCCAAGTCTAAAGTTTTCGACCGTTGGAACCTCACGGGCATGAAAGTAGTGAAATAATAATGTGTCCAAATTCTTAATATTCAGATCCTCCTATCATTTAGGCCTACAGTAGCTCATCCCGTAATTCAGCCTTTCTATATGTTCCCAACTTAAAAAGCAAATGTAGAAAGCTTTTTTTTTCAAAATTGCAGACAATTTCAGCGGGATACTGCCTAGCTACAGGCTTTACGTATATTTTACCACTGAAAAACAGGATTCAAAAGCAATATTGTAAAAAGGATTTAAAAAATCACCGTATATTATATGTCCTAGCTGCTTCTACTGATACATATTAAAATGTCGTGTATTTAGTTTAAATATAACTACACATTAACTAAAACCACAATATTTATTTTAGATCGGACGGAAGAAGTAGTATACTCGCCAAGAAATGAATATATCTTGCGACTAGAAATTACTCTCAAATCGAGACGAGAAGCAGAACTGATGTTACACAAAAATGAGATTGTCGTAGCCGGATTCTGGAACCAAATGTTTGTCATTGCCATAGCAGAGCATATCATGGTAGCCGGAGGCCGAGCCCGTTGCGAAGCTAATGTGACTGCCATATCATGTTGATGAAGTGCAAGGAACAAAGTTGTGGTCAGAATGTTGCCCTTTATGTCACTACTTGTATTGAAATATGATATACAAGACGATGTACGGAAAGAATGAAATAGTTTAGTAAAATGATGAACTACATCTTTATCTTGTTTGCGGAATGCCATGCATATATTGTGAATTAGTGCAATTTTTTGATCTCCAAGTCTAAAGTTTTCGACCATGGCAACCACGTACACCGCGGGGCATTAATAAACTACTGAACCATTTCGAAAAAAATAAACTACTGAAATAATAATATGTCCAACTCTTAATATTCAGATCCTCCTAGCACTTAGGCCTATAGTAGCCCATCCCATAATTCAGCCTTTCTATATGTTCCCAACTTTAAAAAGCAAATGTAGAAAGCATTTTTTTTTGAAATTTCTGACAAGTTCAGCGGGCTACTGCCTAACTTATATTTTACCACTGAAAAACTGGATTCAAAAGCGTACTGTAAGAAGGATTAAAAATCACCGTACTATAATATATGCCCTAGCTGCATCCACTGATACATAATAAATGTCGTGGATTTATTTTAAATATAACTACAAAATAACTGAAAACCGAGACCAGAACCAGAACTGATGTGACCTGTTGGCCGGCCGTTTCAGGAAAATAAGATTGTGGTAGCTGGATTCCGGGACCAACTTGTGATTTCCTCCATGAGTTCGTCCAGCAAGGAGCGTCGTCCGTTGGCGAAGATGACACGTAGCGACTGGAGCACCAGCGCGCCGCGAAGCAATGACTTGAGCAGCATCCTCTGCACATTGGCCCCCTCGTACTGCTCCACTCTCATCTCCGTCACCCGCTCCCGCAAGCACGGCGCCGAGGCGTCCGGCACGTCCACGACGAAGGCTATAAGTAGGCGGAGGAGATAGGTCAGGGGGCCACACGAGGGCCCCACACGACAGGCCGGCGTGGCCAGGGCTTGGGTCGCGCCGCCCTGGTGTCTGGGCACCTCGTGGCCCCACTTCGTGACTCCCTCGGTCTTCTGGAAGCTTCATGTGAAAATAGGCCCCTGGGCGTTGATTTCGTCCAATTCCGAGAATATTTCCTTACTAGGATTTCTGAAACCAAAAACAGCAGAAAAAACAGCAACTGGCTCTTCGGCATCTCGTTAATAGGTTAGTGCCAGAAAATGCATAAATATGACATAAAGTATGCATAAAACATGTAGATATCATCAATAATGTGGCATGGAACATAAGAAATTATCGATACATCGGAGACGTATCAGCGGCGCCGGCAGGAGGCGAGGAGTCTTGGTCGCCTTCGGTCAGATGCGATCCGTTGTTGATTCTAGGTGATGTTGATGTGGTACAACTGACCCTTCATGTCCATCAAATTTACTGGTGTCTCAATCTGTAACTGAACATTAAATCTGAAACGAGAGTGCTTCAGTTACTCCATCAATGTTTCTCGAGGCAAGATTAATCTCGTTGGTTCTAGATCTCTCCTCCAGTACGTTTCACCTCCTATATATATCTGCCCTACAACGCGCGAGGAATCATCTAGTTCACCAAACTATAATAACAATTTTCGCCACCGCTTGTGAGAAATGGTTCGAAAATAAACTCTCTCAGCACAGAAGAGACATTCGCCCTTGCATGAGAGCATATCCAGTCGGCCCCCACTATGCCTATTTTGGTCCATATGGAGGCTGACGGTGTTAAAATGAAAATGGGTTGTTGACTCCTAGCCGTGTTTCTCATAAAAAAAGGTTTCGGATTTGAATTTAACAAACAAAAAAATGATTTCATAGATAATTTGGCGATAGATCACAGATAGTATAATCGTGAAGATGACAGAGAGTAGTATAATCGCCAAGAAATACCAAGTCTGTATATATCTTGAGACTAGAAATTACTCCCAACCCGGTCCAGACCAGAACCAGAGCTAATGTGACCTGCTCGCCGGACATTTCACGAAAATGGGATTGTCGTAGCTGGATTCCAGGACCAAATGTTTTTCATTGCAGTAGCAGAGCGTGGCCGGAGGCCAAGCCCATTGCAAAGCTATTGTGACCGCCAAACCATGTTGATGAAGTGCAAGGAACAAAGTTGTCGTCAAAATGTTGCCCTTTATGTCACTACTTGTATTGAAATATGTTATACAAGACGATGTACTGAAAGAATGAAATAGTTTAGTAAAATGATGAACTACATCTTTATCTTGTTTGCAGAATGCCATGCATATATTGTGAATTAGTGCAATTTTTTTGATCTCCAAGTCTAAAGTTTTCGACCGTGGCAACCAAGTACACGGGGCATTAATAAACTACTGAAATAATAATATGTCCAATTTTTAATATTCAGATCCTCTTAGCACTTAGGCCTATAGTAGCCCATCCCATAATTCAGCCTTTCTATATGTTCCCAACTTAAAGAAGCAAATGTAAGGAGCATTTTTTTTTTGAAATTTCTGACAAGTTCAGCGGGCTACTGCCTAACTTATATTTTACCACTGAAAAACTGGATCCAAAAGCAGTACTGTAAGAAGGATTAAAACAATCACCGTATGCCCTAGCTGCTTCCACTGATACATAATAAATGTATTGGATTTATTTTAAATTTAACTACAAAATAACTGAAAACCGAGAGCAGAACCAGAACTGATGTGACCTGCTGGCCGGCCGTTTCAGGAAAATAAGATTGTGGTAGCTGGATTCCGGGACCAACTTGTGATTTCCTCCATGAGTTCGTCCAGCAAGGAGCGTCGTCCGTTGGCGAAGATGACACGTAGCGACTGGAGCACCAGCGCGCCGCGAAGCAATGACTTGAGCAGCATCCTCTGCACGTTGCCCCCCTCGTACTGCTCCACGCTCATCTCCGTCACCCGCTCCCGCAAGCACGGCGCCGAGGCGTCCGGCACGTCCACGGCGAAGCTCCGGTCATACAGATCGCCGACGGCGGCATGGCGAGTTGTTTTCCTTTTTCGGCTGCAAATAATTAGGTTTAGCGAGAGAGCGGTGAGGTTGGGCGTGTGGCGCAGGATCCCGGGCACCCCCTCGACGACGCGGGGGTCAGTCAAGCGGCTTCCCAGCTCGAGCCTCGTGAGTTTGTGGAACATGGGGAAGTCGGCGAAGAAACGGGAGCTGCCCTTGAGGTTGTTCATCGTGTCCGGCCAGCCGAGTTGGAGCTGGAGGCTCTTGGTGTCCACGAAAAGGAGAAGCAACTTCCTTAGCTTCCTGAAGTTGATGTTCCCCGGGGATGGGGAGCCCGCCGCGTGGCCGCAGATGACGATCTTGGCTGAGACCAGTGCTGCCGGCGGCGCCCCGACGAGCGTGAAGCACGACGCGTCGGGTGGCACGTCTCTGTACTCGAAGGTTCGCGTCTCCGACAAATCTACGGTGACGCGTCGAAGATGGTGGCAGCAGCGCAGTGCAAGGCTCCGAAGGCGCATGTTGGATGGGACAGTGAGATCGGTGATCCAGCTACAGGCCTCGAGCGTGAGGTCCGAGAGGCGCGAGCATCCGGCGATGAGCCGCTGTATGTCGTCCCCGGAGCGACGGTAGTGGCGTATCCTGGTCAGGGACAGCGTCTCCAGGGTTGGGAGGTCGACGGTGGTGGACTGCAGGGACCTGAGCGAGCAGTAGACTAGGTGCAGTGCTCGCAAGGTGGCGCACGAGTAGAGCTTGGCCGGACAGACGCCGACGAACCGGCATGGGTCGTAGTCGTCGTCGTCGTCGGATGATGACGACGATGACGATGACCATGACGAGTCCGTGTCACTGTACCTGTCGATTTGAGTGCTGCCGTAGTGGACGATACGACAGGTGCGTCCTAAGGCGTCGTACTCGGCGGCCCAACTGGGCATCGCAAGGAAGAGCTCTTGGAGGCCGCGGCGGAGTGCGTAGGAGATGCAAAGGTCCACGGCGTACGAGTCCGACGGGGACGGCGAATAGCGCAGGGCGACGCGGAGGGAGCGCAGCGGCCCGTCCCCATCCGCGCCGCTGCAGCGTCTCCTGGCGAGCAGCGCCGCACTGACCCGGTCAAGGTATCTCATGTTCGCGCGGCGGTCGTCGTGGAAAGAGATGGTGTGGACGTCGGCCAAGGCGCGGCGCCAGCGGCGGGCGAGGATGGCGGCGCGACCGGCCTCTTTGGTTGGGAGGAAGGAGAGGATGTGGCCGAGGATGCAGTCAGGTTGGTCGCTCAGGCGATCGCGTCGGGGCCGCTTCCTTGCTGTCTCCATAGTCGACGATGGATCCACAAGACCACAACCCAAGGACGAAGCATTGGAATTGGAATTTATCATGTACTCCTTCGGATCTCCCCTGCCTTTTGGAAAAATTATAATGCTTCTGACCTTTTATACGTCTCTATGAACAACTATATATCCCTTTGACGATTCCAACCTGCCAACATACACGAATCCTCCCCGTTCTGGTGAGAAAAAGAAGAGGAATCTTCCATAACTCGTGAGTCGTGGCCTGCCAAGGCACTCGCAGCCACCCCATCTCCCACGACTCCTGAGTCCTCCTCTACCACCCATCTTGGCACGACACACCTGCCAAGGCAGGGCCAGCGGCCATATAATATTTATTTTTATTTTTTATGAATAATACGTGATTAATTTTTTTAAAAAATCTGATATATATGTATCTCAATCGATCTAAGGGCCGCTGATCTGCTAGAGGCTCCGATTAGTCTGTCTGCCGCACTAGCGCCTGGCTTTACGTCAGAGGACAAACCCGGTCAGCCATGACGCGACCGATCAACAGAGCGGCCACACGAAGGCCGATCAGCCAGTGCGCCGCCGACTAGTTGCATGATCGCTGCATATGTAGTTAGTGTGTTAGTTGATTATTGTTTTCCCGCTAAATTCTCCCACCTTCGTTTTCGCTCCTCCATTTCCCGCTATTATCTCGGGTCATTTCTCACCGTCTCACTTTATAAAACCTTGCATGATGTACACTTTTTTTCCTCTTCCTCCCACCGAAAAAATTCCACCATAAGTGTGTCTTGCTCTGACCAAGAATTTAGGCTGAAGAAGGCGAAGAATGCAAGCTTTGCCACCAGGGGTGGGAGTGAAGCGGTGTTGATTCTGCCATATTAATTACCAAGGTGAAAGAGGTGGAAAACTTTTCAGATAGGTTTGGTGGAGGAGTCTGCAAAATGACCCGGTCGGGCTGGATGATGTAATCCTCATTGTTTTTCTCACTGAAAGATTGCTGCACTAATCAAATTGAACCAAAAGTTCAAACTGAGAGCTAATAATCAACCCATAGCAATGCACGCTCAAGTTTACTAGTCTTGGGAAAAAAACTTACGATGTCCCCTTTTTATTGTCAATGCAAATAACACAAAGCAACAAATGCAAACCGATCGTGTCAGCACCCCCCATTTAAAAGTAAATACTAGTAGTATCGAGTAGTAGTATTTGTTTCAAGTTCAAATGCAGTAGCTTGTTTCTTGTGTTTTGCGGTCATCATCATCCATGCGCATGGTAGATAATTCTAGTTCGTGGATTTCTTTTCCATCCCTCCATCTCTTTCTTCAACTGATCAGTTTCAGATCCTCCTACGACGCCGGTAGGGAAAGTAACGTGCAGCTCCTCCGCAAGCACGGCCTTGGTGAGCAGGAACAAGGCGAGCCGTCTCTGCGTGATAGTCCCGCTGTACTTGACCAGTTGGATCTTCCTCAGCGTGCGACGGAAGCACTCGGCATTGGAAGACCGGACTTCCTTGGGCACTTTGATCACCCTGCGGGTTGATGCTTCGTTGACCTGAGGACGGTCGATAAGCAGGGTCAGAACCTCGAGGCCGGTGGTGTCGTCGAGGATGTTGGCCAGAGCGGCGATGTGGCCACGGTTCCGGAAGGGCCCCCTCAGCTCCAGGCGCGTGAGGCCCGGCAGCTGCACACGACACCATAGGAAGAAGGGCGGCTGCTGCTGGGCGGAAAGGCTAACTGATGTCAGGTTGGTGCATCTCTCCAGGAACTGCCCCAGTCGCCGGATCTCTTCCGTGTCCTCGGTGTCGACCGGCATGCAGATGTCCACGGCCAGCGCGACTTCTCCCCAGTCTGGTAACGAGAGCGCGGAGCAGCCCGCCATGCTGCCTTTGAACCCGAGGGACCGCAGCGACGGCGCGTCGACGAAGACACGCGTGGTGTTGTGGCAGCAACGGATTTTGAATGTCCGGAGGTGGTGGAGCGCCACCGAGATGCGCTTCACCGTCGGACACTCCTCGAGCGTCAGCTCAGCTAGACGAGGGCAGGCGGCGACCAAGCGCTGCAGCGCCTCCCCCGGCGCGTTGACCCGTCGGAGCCACAGCGTCTCCAGCGAGCCGAGGGAGAGAGCCTGCTCGGGCAGGTCAAGCTTGCAGCTCGCAAGCCGAAGGTGGCGCAGCGTGGCGTCGGCGGCGTTGCTGCTGAAGAGGTGGCGAGGCATGGTGCAAGACAGTTCCGTTAGCACATCTGGCGCTTCGTCGACACTAGTACCTGTGTGCGGCCAGATCAGCTGCTCTGTGACTCGTGGCGGCAGGTCGAGGTCGAGCTTCTCCGCTCCGGCGAACAAGGCCGTGGCGATCCACTGGTCGATCAGGATGTCGGAGGGTGGGCTTCCGAGGCCGATGACGCGGAAAGAGCGGATGGGAGCGGTGCAGTCATGGTTGAGGAGCACGCTATTCACCATGTGCTCGATGCGGACGGGCTCCTTGCTGCGGCCGGCCGTCCGAGGTCTAGCTCTAGCGCTAAGGTTGACGACGGGGACGGTAGTGAACACATGACGCCAGCGCCGGGAGAGCGCGCTGGACCGGACGGCCTGATGGGTGTCGAGGTGCGAGAGGATGCGTGTCAGCGTGGCGTCCGGGAGCGCGCTCACGCGGTCCTCGCCGCCAGCGCGCTGCTGCATCGCCATCTTCGCGCGTCCTTGGACTTCGTGCGTTGTTTGGCAGTTCAGAGTCAGATCGGAGAGGTTTTGGAGATCGGATACGTAGATCAGAGTTTTCGTTTATCACGATTCACAACTTCACCGAGGCATACTTTGATCTTCGTCGGCCCTAAAACAATAGTACTACCTCTATCCATAAATAGATGTCAAAAGTTTATCTAAATTTGAATGTATCTAGACATGATTTAGTGTATAGATACATCAGAATTTGAATAATTTTTTTCATCTACTTATGGACGGAGGGAGTACTTGACTTGGACTCTGATTTATTATCTGATGACTAGAAGTGTGTCCCGCTAAGAGATTGATTAATGGACAGGACTAGGCGGCGCCGCACAAGACCACATCCCTGCGACGGATTTTCCAACCCCACCACGTAACAAAATCGCAGCGAAAAGCTACTTCCCCTGATTCAACGGATTAGCCGTGCGGTCCACTGTTTTAAGTATGACATAAACAACTCGAAAAATCGAATCCCCTCCCTGGCAATCCGCTCGAGCAATCACTTTCCGTGGCGCGGATGCGCTCGCGGAGCGAGTCAATTCTCTTTTTATCACGTAGTGTTTTAATTGCGTTCACACGTATTCACACTAACCGCTTGTATTACTACTTTGCAAGTTGCATGTAGCCAAGAGCGTTCACACTGCATGCATGCACATGCAAGAACATCTCATGGATTTGCATTCCATGAGCCAGTTTTTCAGCACACTTTCATAAGTTGTTGAATGCATACACATATCATCTCACTCTTCTTTCTCAGCACGGAGCAGGCTCTCAATTCTCCTTTTGCAATTGCTTTTTGGGTTTTATTTTCGTACGGTAATTCATATTTAATGGGGTCAATTTCCTTTTTCGGGCCAGTGGTTTTTAAGTGGGAAAAAACGGGTGGAAAGATCCATTTGCAACTCAAATGAACTACCACTTGCTACTCAAATTAAGTATTATTTTAAGTTGTAAGTTAACAAAAGTTGCTAAAATATTCTAAATGAAATTTAGTTTTTAGGGTTGCTAGGTATTTATATTTACCATTGATAAATAACGGGGCACTGGGTTGACAACTTGTAAACAAAAAAAGAGTCGCTACATACTTTAAATTAAAGTAAATTTTTAGGGTTTATATTTATTATATTTACCATTGATAAATAGCGGCTCACCGGGTTGATAGCTTGTAAATTAAAAAAGAGTCGCTAGAATATTATAAATGAAATTATTTTAGGGTTATTATTTATTTATATTTACAGTTGATAAATAACGAGGCACCAGGTTGATAGCTTGTAAAATAAAAAAATGTTCGCTAAAATATTCTAAATGAAATACTTTTTAGGGTAGGTAGTTATTTATAATTACCATTGATAAATAACGGGGTATCAGATTGATAACTTGTAAACTAAAAAGAGTCGCCAAAATATTCGAAATGAAATTAGATTTTTAGGGTTGGTAGTTATTTATATTTACTGTTGATAAATAAGAGGACGCCGGGTTGATAGCTTCTAAACTAAAAAAATTCGCCAAAATGTTTAAAATAAAATTAACTTTGGGGTTGATAATTTTATATATTTTACCGTTGATCACTCGAGTATGGAGGGTTGATTATTCAAACAGAGAGGGTTAATAACTTTTAGCCAGAAAATAAGTTTCTCGAAACATATCAACATTGGTGCTAGTTTGAAGATCTTACCGAGACGGATTTATTGGTGAAAGTGATTCTTAATTTGGAGTTATCGTTTAAAAGTTAAAACATTTTGAATTTTTAAATTTTGAAAAAGATTCCGCTGACTTCAGCAAATTCATCTATTTGTGCATGCATGCAGAACTTTTCCTCAATAGCCTGCACCAGTTGATAATTTTATATACATTTACGGTTGATCACTGAAATATGGAGGGGTTGATTATTCAAATAGGGATGGTTGATAACTTTTAGCCAGAAAAAAGTTTGTTGAAACATATTAACATGGGTGCTAGTTTTAAAGATCTCGTCGAGTTGGATTTATTGCTAAGAACGAATCTTTATTTGGAGTTGTCGTTTGAAAGTTAAAACGTTTTGAATTTTTAAATTTGGGAAACATTCCGCTGACATCAGCAGATTCGTCTATTTGTGCATGCATGCAGAACTTTCCGTCAATAGCATGCACTAGGTTGATAATTTTATACATTCAACTTTGATCACTTAAGTACGGAGGAGTTGATTATTCAAACAGAGAGGGTTCATAACTTTTAGCCCGAAAAAAAGTTTCTCGAAACATATCAACATGGCTGCTAGTTTTGAAGATCTCGTCGAGACAGATTTATTGGTGAAAGAGAATCTTAATTTAAAGTTGTCGTTTGAAAGCTAAAACGTTTTGAACTTTTAAATTTGGAAAAAATTCCGCTGACACTCGTCTATTTGTGCATGCATGCAGAACTTTCCCTCAATAGCCTACACCAGGTTGATAATTTTATATATTTACCGTTGATCACTCAAGTACGGAGGGGTTGATTATTCAAATAGAGAGGGTTGATAACTTTTAGCCAGAAAAAAAGTTTGTCGAAACATATTAACATTGATGCTAGTTTTGAAGATCTCGTCGAGACAGATTTATTGGTGAAAACAGATCTTAAATTGGAGTTGTCGTTTGTGAGATAAAACGTTTTGAATTTTCAAATTCGAAAAGATTCTCGCTTACGTCCTCAAATTCGTCTGTTTCTACATGCATGAAAAACTTTCCCTCAATAGCCTCCACTACATTCCAAAATTTGCCAAAAATGGGGAAAAAAATTGGTTGGAAACTGATCGCTCATTCTCTCCCTGACGCTCGAGCGCTAGACAGGGCAACCCTCGAAAAATATGCATGCAGCCTCGCGTGCCATCTCATTTGATTTCTAAAACAAAATACATTAACGGCACCTGGATCAACAAATTTGGCAATTAGGCAG
Organism: Lolium rigidum; assembly: GCF_022539505.1. Taxonomy (NCBI): domain Eukaryota; kingdom Viridiplantae; phylum Streptophyta; class Magnoliopsida; order Poales; family Poaceae; genus Lolium; species Lolium rigidum. Next base: position 311,013,812 of record NC_061514.1, read on the forward strand.
GCAGAAAGTACACCATTTAAACTGGCAATTATGAACTTGACAAAATAAGGAAAAATATGCATTATATTAGCCTCTTTAAAACTTGGTAGTTGCGCCTGATTAATAAGGAAACTAGGACCTAATTAATCTGTCAAATGGTAATATGGCAACTCAGATAATTAATCAGGAAATTACCAGTAATCAATCTCATAATTAGTGCTAATTAATCGGGCGATTACTACCACTATTTAACCTGGTAATTGATAAATATGGCAACTGAACCTAATTAATCCGGCAGTTAACTAGCAATTACACCTAATGAAACATGTAACAACACCTAATTACGACAATCTCTTCCTCATGATAGTAGCTCCATTTGCTCGTCCATGGCTTCCCGCCCTTTTTGTGCTTGATGGTGGCGTGGCCTCAACCTCCCGCACGGAGCTGTTCTCTGCTTGTCCTCACTGGTCCACGACGGCGTGGCCTCAGCCTCCC
>NC_061514.1:311014385-311047320 GCF_022539505.1 Lolium rigidum
CGAGTTCTGTTAGGCCTTGTTTACTTGTCTGGTATTTTTGGGTTTGGGAGGGTAAAATACCAGCCCACGACCGAATCCCGAAAGTTACCCGATGGGCCGTTTACTTCTCTGGTTTTTTTTGTGTAACATCCCGGCCCATCCCGGATCATCCCGATCCGGTAAGCTTCGACCTCCGGTTTTCTCATCCACGAGGTTGACCCCGTGTATTTGGTCGTGAAAAGGGGAGACCAGAGACGGAGGCGACCGGCGGCGGGGAAAGGCGACGGCGCCGTGGACTGAACGAGCGAACCACAACGGCGACGACGAGATCCTGCTCCGGCGATTGGTCCCCTGTAAGTCCTAGCGCCTCCTCCCCTTTTCCCTGCTCTGTAGCTAGGGTTTCTTGGTGTCGCCGTCGTCCGCGATGGAGCTCTGGGAGCTCGCCGCCGCCTCCGTCGAGATGGTAACCTCCGCCACTGGTGAGTCCGTGCCAGATCTCGTCCGTGCGCGCAGACATGACGGCATCAGCGACTATGCAGTTTACAGGTGTCGTTGTGAGTGTGCAGTTCGTTTCTTCCAAGAGGAGCGGAGAAGCTAGTGTATACTGGATGTCAGTAGCCAGTAGTTGCAGGGCCGGCCGATGTACAATGGATCCTTGTGATTTCCAGTGAGAACTAGTAGTACATCTTATTCGCTGAAACCAATCAAAGAACAGTAAAGCCAGTAGTTGCAGGGACGGATAAGCTAGTGTACCTGTACATGTTTTAGCTAATCAACTTGTAGTTTGAACTTTGTAGAGACATGTATAAGCGTGGATGTTGTTATTGGAAGTTATTATATAGATTTCATTGTATGGCCGAGAGCTTTTGCATCTCCTGTAGAGTTAAATTTAATGGATACCTGAAATTTACTAGGTATGGCACAAAAACTGTAGAGTTAAATTGGTCTGGATTGCCAAATGGTATTCCAAATAGGATGTTAGCTCCTGCTGCTACTTATCTGACAGTAATTTGATGCATGCATACTTGAGTTCAAAATAGGTAGAGAGACCAATTTATTCTGCCTTGTTGTTGCTAGCTGTGATTTATTTTATTTAGCTGCTTGCACTTTATTTGTAAGACAAAGTGATTACTCTGTATTGTCATGCTTGAGTGCATGGTTTTTCAGTTTTTACTGTCAGGTTGGATTGGAAACTTTGTTCCTTTTATTTTTCCTTGTGGTACATGGATTGTCTGATATCAAGTGCATCAGGATCTGGATCGGTTGCTTCTTTCCTGGTGGTGGTCGAATGGTATTTGTTGGTTTCAAAACAAAAAGGGCTGACAGTGTTGTTGAGTTCATTTGCTGGTTGATATTAACAAGTGTACAAGGATGCTCCCTAGTTGCACTTACTATACATTTGAACTATCTGTAAGCTATGTATCAGTACTAAATTTTACCTCTGCGTGTATTTCTAGCTGGAGGTTCTCTGGCGGCAGCGTGGTTTCCGGCGTTTGGTGGCGAGCGCGCCATGACTTCTAATGTTCTTCAAACTACATGACACTGAGTTTATGGCGGCGGTTGCTCATCTGCTGGGTCGAGCATTTATTTATATGTGTGTTCTGGTTCGAGAAAATTGTATGGAAAAATTGCATGACACTGAGTTTATGTTAAAGACGGAGTTTTTAATTACTGATTGTCCATTATCACGTCCTGGGATACAAAGGTTGAGTTTTTATCATCTGATCTCAATCCTGTCATATATCCCCTCTCATCCCCAAAAACAAAGTAACTAGAGGCTGTGGGAGAGGGTGTGGGGAAATGAGGAGAAATGAGGGGGAAAATGGGGATTGGGTGAGGGGGGGTTTTCACCAAATCCCCTCTCATCCCCAAACCCCTAGGGGATGGAAAAACCCTAGGAGTAAACAAGGCCTTAGGTGGAGATAGGGAGAAGCGGGATGGGGACGGGAGGTCGGGTGAGCCGGTGAGATCGACGGATTAGAGCTCGTTGGTGGAGCTAGCGGGGGAGGGCAGCGGTGGGCTGCTGGTGCGGAAGCTGTAGCTGCCCGTGCTGATTCGCAGTATGATCCTTTTGTGTTCAAGTTTAAGTTGTCGGTACTGCAAATAGGTTGTGTATATCTCTACTATTTACAAAGAGTAAACATAATCCCTACTCTCCCCATCTTTCGACCGTTCCATCAATTTGGTTCGTCAGTCAAATAAGAAAAGTAAAGCGAACAAGGAAATATCAATCAGCTGGGATGGACTCACGCTGCATGCAATCCAGTAATCAATCAGTCAAACAAGGAAAGTAAAGCTAATAAGGAAATAACAAAAAATCACAAGAAAATCAGTCAACCAATCCTCACAAGGAAATCAAATCAATCATCTCCCCCTCAAGCTGCTGTCTCTTCTCCGACGCCTACCGTCTGGCAACCACCTCGCCGCCAGCACACGAGGCCGCTACGCGAGCCTGCCCATCGCCTGACGTCGTGCGAGTCTCCCGGCGCCGCCGCCATCGCGTGAGTCTCCTCGGCGCCACCGCCTTGATCCTACACGCCATCGGCCGCCTCGATCCTGCACGCCATCGGCCGCCATGAGCTAGCACGCGAGGCCGCCACGCGAGGCCGCCCTTCACCGTCGTGCGTGTCTACACGGTCCGGCAGCCGTCACGGGAGTCTCCCCGCTGCCGCCGCCTCGAGCCTGCACGTCGTCGACATCATTTTATCATCGATTTGAAAAGTTGGGCGGCGATTCGTTCGTTGATGTGGGTTGCTTCGAGGTGCGGTATTTCATTTGTGCGAGATACCATCGTCGAATTGGCGACGAGGACGCCGGAGCTGCTAGGCCTGGTGCTATTCATCACCACTGAGTACTGGATGCCCGGCAGGACCGGCTACGAGATCCTCAAGCGCGTCAAGGTAGATCCACCACACACCAATCCGGCGATGAGCAGCGCCCTCTGCAGTCGAGCAGCTCTGTCAGACGCCCGCTGCTTTCAGCCGCCGAGAAGCACCCTCCGCGCTCCGCCTTTGAGCAGCAAGCACACTTGGCCGTCTGCCGCTGCATCGTGAAGGCATGCATGTCACTTTCGGCTCCACCCATCTCCAGTTCTTCTTGGTCCAAGTTGATTCAGCTGGCAATCTTATTCATTGGATACAGTATCAGGGATGCAACATGCAAGCTCAGTAGCTCCTTTATGATTTGTATGCATATTTGATTGCAATATATCAGAACTACAATCCATATGGTTCTTAGCAATAGCTACTGAAACTGCTGGGATATGGAGTTATAAAACACAAGATAGAAGTATAGAAGTTTGCGTTATAGAATACCTTGACGGAAATAACCATGTCAGTACAAGAATCAGCAATTTATATAATACACATGTATCTCCTTATCTGTGTTTTTGTATAATCGCTGTATCACGGTATCCATATCCGCATCGCCGTATCCAGGCAACCTAGCTCATCTCAACTATGAATGAAATATAGAAGAACCAGTTTCATATTAAGCACACGAAAAATGCTTGATATTTTTATAATTTAAACCCTACAAGTGTGAAATAAAATCAGTAAAATTTTGTCCATGCATCATTTTCAACAATTAGTATTTTTTGTAATTTTTCTTTTCGTTTGTTTGTGCTTGGCCAAAATATCCTTCATCAACCAAACGCTTCACTCTTAAATTGCTTTTACATCACTTGCGGCCGTTGATTTGTGCTATACATAAGATCAATGTTCAAGAAATTGTTAATCTTAACTTATCGGTCGGCCTTAAAATGAAGATTAATCGCTTATCGGTCGATTAATCGATTTTATCGGTCAGCCATTTATCGGTTTATTTTTTGTAAATCCTAATTTTCGACACTAAATTTTCTATAATATGCTATGCAAAAAATAATATTTAAGCATTGCACATAAGTATTACCTTGATTCCTTGCATTTGAATCAATAATAATGAAAAATTTGAGCTAATGCACAATTCTACAAAATCATAGGATGAAAATAACGACTGTCATACCAAATGTCATTGAAATTTCTCTGACAATCAGCCGAAATATCGGCCGCGAGAGTGAAAATCGGGCAAAATGTCGGCTCTCATACGGAAAATCGAACGAAATATCGGTGGAGCGATAAACTGGCTGATATGCTAAAATCTTATCGGTTACCACCCGATTCACGATTAATCGGCCGATAAATCGGCATCTCAGATGATTTTTAGAACATTGCATAAGATCAATGGAGTACATGGAGGATGTATTCTCAATTTATGAGTCTTTTATAACATTTGTTATTACTGTTATTACAATTATAGAGATTTATTTTTAACAAACAAAGGCAAATAAAATACCCATGTCATCTTCCAACCGCACCCCATTGGTTGACATTGTTGACGTGTGGAGCTGTGCATTTGTTGGTTCGTCCCTATGTGTGGCGAGATGATACATGAAAATAGTGAGAGAGCCTATGAGGGGAAGAGAGTGGTGAATTTGTGTGTGTCATGTACTTATTTACTGGCAAATGTGGATCTTACTTTTTTTTGGAGCTGTACTACTTTTGTGTGACTAATCGGGGTGATGGTGAGAGTTTTAAAAAGTGTCAATTATTTTTTCCTTCTATTTTGTATTTGATTATTGTGTTTTTGTTTACCTGATGAATACATGTTCTATTTCCTTTCATGTAACTTAGGCTTTCATGTAACTTAGGATAACTCCTAAGGTTGGCACCTATATGAGCACAAGGAGCATGCCGTGATCCGTTTCTGGATTGCATAGCAACAATTACATCTTGGCTAGATTTCTAGATTGGTGTTCAAAAGATGCACAAGTGTACATTCACTTTTGATGTGAAGTTTAGATTCTTTGAGAATGTAGAAATCATCCTTTACTAGAGCATCTCAAAATACATTATCATCCGTTACATTAATTTGCCAGTTACACTATTCTTTGTATTAAGAGATAATTATGGTTTGGAAGTTAATATGTCTGGCTTAAACTATTGCACTTTCTCTTATCCAAATTAATTGACTTTACTTTGTTCAGATACAAATGCATCTAGAGTATATACTTAATATCTAGATACGACGAATCTAGACAAAATAGAGTTAGCTAATATGGATCGGAGGGAGTATATGAATATTACATTTTAACATGTTGATAAATATGGAATGTTAAAAAAATATGTTTACGGGTACGATGATATAAACTTGAGGCATATACTGATGGGATTATAGGGAATTGAAGCAAGCTTAATATAATTAAGCAATCATATGAACACGCATAAATTAGGACACATGTTTCAATATATTATCTATAATAAAATTTCCTATCCCGTGGCAACTCACGGGCAATTGTCCTAGTATTGTTAATAAACCACAGGCAGCACCTAAGGAGAGGCCAGTTTGGAAGAAACCGAGAGAAGGAACAATAAAAATCAATATGGACGCAGACTTTATCGAGTTGGACAAACAAGGTACTACAGGGCTGGTTGTTCGTGATCACTAGGGCCAATTGTTACCAGGCCAGACGTTTTGGTACGAACATGTTGCTAATTCGTTGATTATGGAGGCTCTAGCGGTACGTGATGGGGTACAACTCGCCATTGATCGAAACCTTACATCGGTAGAGATTGAAACCGATGCCTAAGAGGTGTTGAACCATTTGGAAGATCCTAGGGGAAGTAGATCAGAAATTACTTCCATTTGCTAGGAGATAAAGGAGCTTAGTGGGTTTATTTCTGCATTTTTTTATAAGTTCATTGGCGGACTAGCGAATGAGGCAGCTCATCTTTGCGCTAAGAATGCTAGTACTAATAGGAGAAGGTGTTTGTGGATTAATTATAAGCCACCCTTTTTTAGAGAATGTCATGTTGAAAGATTGTAATCCCATTACTTAATCAATGAAGCTCTGATCGCAAATTTTTTTAGATACGAACGATAACCATATATAATTACTTCTCGACACGAACTCAACGGTTCAAGTGTAATTATGTCATCCATTTATTGCTAGATTATTGAGTGTCAGTCCAAATCACCACATATTAGCATGAACATAGGGAGCACAATACAACACAAACGTAAAGCCATACATACTAGCTAGACACAGAGCACAGATGATATGAGTGTATCATCATGAATCAATGGTCTCAGGCGGTAGCAGCACAGACCGGGAGGTCGTTCACTTGGGTAGGCCGCTGCCTGAGGATTGGGTTGCTCTCGAAGAAGTTGACCGGCTTGAGGTCGAAGCTGGACGAGACGGTGGGCATGATTGGGAAGTCCTCCTGGCAGGGGACGTGGTGAAACCCCAAGGTGTACCACAACACGATGTCCTTATTCTCAATCGGACGGTCCCTGCATATTGAAGCAATCAGGGAATACAGAACATTCATTTTTTATACATGACGAATATAGAACATTCAGAACCACACGAGTTGAAGAAGCATCCGGTTGATGAACATGAACATACCTCTCCGACCAGGTGGCCAGTGTGTCCTCCCCTTTGCTCTGGTACACGAACAGCCCACCAGCCCATTCTTCGCTTTTGTTGTAGGGCGTGACCCAAATCTGTTGCACAAAACCAAATGAAAGACACCTTAGTGTTCCTAAGCGTTGACTCAATGTTTGTGCCCCTAAATGTTAATCTGGGCCAATGTTGTGTAAACACTAATTTTACCTGATTGTTTGTGAATGCGCCCCTCTTTTGCGGCGGGTCCTCAGGGTCCAACAAGCTAGCGGCGGTGCCGGCGGGGACGACTTTGTACCCTACCGGGTTCCCGACACGGGTCTTCTTTGTCGGGTTGATGACGTGGAACTCGGCGGGCTCATAGAGCTTCATTCGGATCTTCGCGTCCTTCTCCGTGCTTGCCACATGGCGGGTGGCCTTTAGGTAGCTCCTCCGGGGCGACTCGCCTGGTGCGGTGTCCTGGCGAGCCATCTCCACCCGGACGAAGGAGTTGTCGGCGCCATCGACATCCATGTCGAGGCGGAAGGTGACGTAGTGGTCGTGGATGACGCCGATGACGTTCTCGGAGAGGAGGGTACCGTACATCTCCTCGTTCTTCCGGACCTGGTTCATGTGGGCGTAGGGCGTGCCCTTCACCATCAGGATCCCGCTGAGCCCAACCTGACATGTTCATTGCACCACAACATGATAAGAAACCAAACTTTCCTTGGACAGCAAAAAAAATTGGATCGTTCATATACTAGTAACTAAACAGAAGTGAGAACAATGCTAATCATGCATTACTGATGGAAAAGAACGAAGTTCATTGTCCCCTAAACTTTACTTGGCTCACTAATGGTCCATTTTAAGTTTTAACCCCTACCCGGTTCAAAATGTTGGGTCAAAATTCCAGGTTGAAGGGATAAAATGGACCATCGGTGATAGTTTGGGGGTTCAAATGATGCTTCTGTGCGTCCCCAATTTTCAGTTGAAAAAAGCAAGGTACATAGCCGAAGATATGGACAGGCCAGAGGTGCAACTATTGAAGGTACGTACTTGATAGACATTGGAGAATTGTCTTAATTGGCAGATGATCAAAAGCACGAAAGTGACATCCCATTTTTTTTTTTTTTTTGAGAATTCGGCAGGTGAGCTGCTCGATATATTAATAGAAGGGGCATCCGAATACAACGACAAGCGACGGCATCAACAACACGATCAAGCAGGTGGATGCCAAGCCACTGCTGAGAAGAGCTAGGCGACTACTCGCGAGGTGAGGAGATCTTCGCGCCAGCGCGGTCCCAAGCCGCGGCCTCGTCAGCAATCTTGGCGATGATAGACTCGACCGTCGAGGTAGACGCCCGGAAGGTACGTGCATTGCGCTCAAGCCAAATGTGCCAGAGGACAAGCATGGCCCAGGACCGCACCCGAGAAGCTTCGGCGTTAGGTAACCCCTTGGCCAGGCCGCCCATCCAGTCGACGACCCTGTGGTGCACGTCCCAGGTGGCAGGGTCCAGGGTTGGCGCCGCCGCGAGCGTAGCAACCTTCTCCCAAATCGTGCGCGAAAGGGGGCACTCGACGAACAGGTGCGCGGTAGTCTCGAGATTGCGCATGCAAAGAGGGCAGAAGTAGCCATTTGGCCATTGCCGTGCCAGAAGTCTATCAGCCGTCATCAACCGATTCTGAGCGAGCAACCAAGCGAAGAGCCGACACCTGGGGGTAGCCCAGGGCTTCCAGATGAGCTGGACAAAGGGTGACTCCACCGCGCCCGCAAACTGGAGACGGTAAGCGGAGGAGGCCGAGTAGACACCGTCGCTCGAGAAGCGCCCGGTTGCTAGTTGCGAGAATGACGAGGGCGGCTCCACAGCGCCCAATCTAGGAGGCTAGCTTTTTTTTCGAAATGATCTAGGATCAGGCTAGCTAGGTACTTTTACGAAGTGAAGCTCCACCAGCAAGAGGAATCCTCATCTTTTTGCCATATACCCAGGAGAGAATCTGCTTGCCCCCTGCTAGAACTTTTCTTCAGAAGTGAAGTGTCGACAGCAACCCGGCCGTAGATCGATAGACACATAAGAATCCACTACTACTCTAACTTTATGCGAGTGATCATTTTTGTTTTTGGTTTTCCGATGCCTTTGTAACCCTGAAGCATCTACACTTTATCCGTTCCATAATTCTTAACGTAGCTTTAATTTAAATTTGAACATAGGCCCCAACAATAATTATGGATGATTTTTTTTATGTTCGTGTTCAGGTTTTTGTGACCTCCACCTGTACATAGCTGCCACACGTGTACTTCCCTTGCACACTTCTGTTGTAACCAAATTCTGATTGTGTGTATATATGCATCATGTTTAAGCTAGGCTGATCAATCAGGAGACGAGAGGAAGGATATGAAAATGATATATGGTACCTTGATGCGTATGAGGCCGTCCATCTGGAACTCCCAGTCCATGATGTAGTCGTAGTTGGCCACCGACGCCGCCATCCGCGCCACCAGCGTCACCTTCGGCCGCGACTCCCTTATCTGCACGCACACGGCACACACACCCGTCCAGTTCAGACGTCGCAGCCTCACCCCAAAGCGGCGTACGTACACAAAGAAACAAGTCATCTTTGTTAGGCATCCATATATCATCGCCAGGGTAACTCGATCGACACGCACGTACTCCTACGTGATAGCTAGACTAGTGCTGAAGATTCCTCCTCCTTGAGAGGAAAAGATCAGTGTGGAAAAAATAACCACAATCTTTAATTACCTGTCGTGGTCACTTTTTGTCAACTAGGCAAATCAAGCTCATTGGCGAATGAGAACCAAATTATTAGAAGAGCAGTGACACCTTCAATTCATCAGAGTTTAAACTTCAGATTTAACACTTTGGTGTCTTAGATAGAAAAGCGAAATATTTTTTACTGCGTGTATTTATAGGGGTGAGTATATGTGCGTATTTGTGAGGGTCTGCGGCCGTAAGATTCGCAATTTTTAAAAACTTTATTTTGCAAAAACAACTCATGTCTATTATGTACTGTTTATCATGATAACTATATATGGTATTGATTGTAGAAAAAATACATTGGTAAACACGTGGAAAATTTTGAACCAAGAGAAAGCATAATTAACAAACAAGCTAATAAAAATGTACTCACTTACTATCATGGTCATTTTCAATTTTCAGTTTCGAAAATATTTTGGCCGCTACCTTGAATTTAAGTGATTTTGGTTTCATTTTGTCTAAAACCTAAAAGAGTGAAATTTTCTCCCAAAAATCATCAAAAATTTCGAAATTAATTTTTTTTGGGTCCATATGTTTTACTGAAAATTACGAGTGAGAATATTGTCGTTGTCAAGGTGTTGTTGGCCGCATATACGAAATCAAGATTCTTCTTCCTAGGCTCGTCGTCCTAGTGTTGAAAATATATTCACCAATCGTTGTCAGATTGTCACCCAAAGTTGCGCCAAAAAACTCGCAGGTCAGGTGTAGCATACGACTCGCATCTTTGGCGCCAAGTATGTTGCACGGCGTGACAAAACAAAGCTAGCAGGGAGCGATAGCTAGGGTAGGTGTGTGCGCGCGCACTTACGTCCATGCCGGTGATGGGGCTCTCGGAGTGTCGCCAGGCGATGTCGCCGGCGTACCGCTCGAAGACGCAGATCATGTTCTCCCGCACGTACGGCCGGCCGTCGGCGGCGACGAAGACGCCGTCCATGTAGCGCGCGTGGCGCGGGCAGTCGTTGAGCGGCACCAGCGGCATGGCCTGCAGCCCGAAGCCGTACTCCCCGGCGTCCATGTACGTCTTGAAGTACCACGCCTCCGTCGGGTCCATGTACGGCACGAACAGCTCCGACGCCATGCCCTTGTACATCACCTCCCGCCGCGCGCCGGTGGACGGGTCCTGCACCGCCGCGCGAGAGACGATCATTCCGGCGCGCGCGTCCGCCTTCAGGTGGAACTCCCACCCGGCCCACCGCACCGTGTGCCCGTCCTCCACCTCGAACCCCGGGCCCTCCGGCGCCGGCTCCATCGACGGCGCCCGCACCGTCTGGTACCCGAACGTGCTCTCTTTACCGGCGTCTTCCTGGTCGTCGTCGGCGGCGCGGCGGTAGTCGGTGTTCTTGGCAGCGGGGATGGGGATGCCGGCGCCGCGGTCGGAGATGTGGACGACCTTCCCGGTGTCCATGTCCACTAGCACGGTGAGGCCCTCGATGGGGCGCATGTAGAAGTTGGCGGTGCCCTCGGTCGAGAAGCACTGGCTCTTGATCAGCCGCCGCCCGCCGTCCTCGGCTGGGCCGTACCACCCCGGCGAGATGGGCAGGCACGCCACGTCGCCCATGCGGACGCCGCGGCGGCGGATGCTGGCGTTGAACGCCGGGTCGGAGAACGGCGCCGCGCAGAGGGCCCTCTGCTCGTCCATGGTCATCGTCGGGTACCCGGAAGCGGGGGCAGGCAGAGGAGTGACCGTGCCGGCTTCGAGGTCGACGGCGAGCACATGGGACTCGCCGCGGAAGCGGACGACGGCCACAGCGCGGCGAGGCGGGAGCCCGTCGCTCGCGCCCTTGCGCCAGTGCCGGACGACGGGCTTCTCCGGCTCGTCGAGCGCGAGCTCGTGCACGGCCAGGGACGACGGCGACGACGCGAACGGCGGGTGCGCGCGCAGGAGCTCGCGCGCGCGGTTGACCTCCGTCACCGTGAGCGGGTCGAGCGGGTGGCGCGGCACGTCGGACTCGTGCGACGACCGTGGCGGCAACGACGGCTTAGACTTTGGCGTCGTGTCCGTCCGTCGTTGGCGTCCGCAGGCCCACGGCGAGAACCGGGTGCAGCCGGCACCGTCCTCGAAGATGGAGGCGGTGTCGTCGATGTCATGTGGCAGGCGGAAGGCGGAGCGGGCGACGAGGAGGACCAGGGCGGCGCCGATGGCGAGGAAGGTGAGGCGGAGCAGGGAGGCGGAGTAATCCATTGAAGTGGTCAGTGGTGTGCACTGTCACTCTCGCTCACAGTGAGCTGATGAGAAGGGGAAATCTTCTGCCGGGACTCGTTTATAGATCACACGTTCGTCAAGCAAAGCTCGATAGAAGGATGCAGCCATTGAATCGCGTACGTCACCCCAAAGCGGCAAACACTAAGCAACAAGCGATGTTACATCGTCGATCACGATCGCAGGATAGCTCTCGACACACAGGTGATCGATAGCTATTGCCACTTCCGATATGCGAGGACAAAGCCCGGTCAGTATCGAATAGCTAGACGGGCTGACGGGGCTAGCTCCTACATGAGCAAAATCAAGAGCGAAAATAAGAGGACAATTTGAATACACATGTTTTGTGCTTATGTAGATCATGGGAAACGATCACACTTCCACTAGTTCGATCTACGTCCCGCAACAGTATTCTGCGTCACTAATACACTATTACCAGCGCTGGTTAGTGGACACAACTGTTCTATTGCACTTAAGTTATGGAAAGGGGGAAATATCAGGGAAGGACATGTCTTTGTCCAAGATTCCATTCTACATCGATCCTAGCTAGGCAGTGTTGAAGATTCATGTCGAGGGTGCTCCTCGGCAATGCCCTCCGATAGGGGCTTAGGGTTGATGGAATCCTGCAAGCTGACACGAGACATCGGTACACAGACAAGCGGGGAGAGCGATTTACCCAGGTTCGGGACCCTCGATGAGGTAAAACCCTTACGTCCTGCCTGTCTCGTTTCTTTGATTATGATGAAAACAGATTACAATGGGGTGCCGAATAGTTCGGCTGTGATCTCGTCGAGATGCTAGTTGCTAGGGTTACCTAGCTCTAAGCTTTTCCTGGCTAAGGTTGCTAAGATTGTTCGTGTCCTCCAGCAGCCCCTCTCCTGGCCTTTATATAGGAGGCCAGGTCTCAAGAGGTCTAACCGAATACGACTAGAATTACAGTAATTTAGATCCAATCTTTCCTTGTTTGTTCGCTCCCTTGTCTTGCCTGTCAAGGAACCTTCTGGTGCGCCGACCTAGTGGCCCATCTAGCCTTCAGGTGTCTTCATGGGCCTCCAGTTGATCAATACAGGATAGGGCAACGTCGGTTACTCGAAGGGTAATGCCCACGTCAGTAGCCCCCGAGTGTCTAGCCGAAGATAATTCGGGTAGAGACTAATGCATGTTTTCTCCTGACATTCTTCTCCTTCATTGCTTTTGTTCATCTTGATTATGCTTCATCTTCTTTTTATCGGGTGCGCTTTAGCGCTCCCGATGGGAGTACCCCCCGAGTCTAGGTATGGATGCTTGCAATCCGTGCATAGACTCAAGTTGTACTACTCAAATACTTTCCTCTACCGAGATCTTCATAAGTCATCCGATATATTTTCTTTATGCAAAGGATAATGAGTAACGTGCCCAACTGTTGTTTGGTTAACTGCCGATGGCAAAACACCGTTACCCTACACAGAATCAAGTCCCCGGGCATGATCCTGGAGTGCAAAAAACTTCTATCAGGTATGCATCACGAGCTCCCGATGGGAGTAATAGCCCCCGAGTGCCTGGGTGCACGCGCTTTGCAACCGAGGGCTGACTCAAACCTTCTTCCTTCGACTGCCCATTTTGTCGAGTCTTCATTTTATCGGGTGCGCGTCAGCGCTCCCGATGGGAGTAGCCCCCGAGTCTAGGTACGGATGCTTATAATCCGTGCGTGGACTCGAATCCTTCATCCGATAACTTTTTATGTTTCCTTCGAATGCTTCCAAATTATGACGTCATTGCTGACGTGTAACTGCTGCAGGCTGATTTGACGGGCCCATCATGACGAGCTAGCCCTAGCCCTGCTCAATCAGTTTTTTAGGACTTGACCACTATACGCGTAACGACCGAGGTGGCTCCTCGATTTTCGCGCAATCGTGGGCGTAGTGGGCCGTCAATTCCTTCCCTTCCTCAAGCGCCACGTGCTTACTTTAATTTTTCCTTGAAATCTCCAAGGGACAAAAAGTTCTCAATTTTCTCCACGGTTCCCGCAGCATCTCCTCATTCTCCCTCTTCTTCCTTCTTTCGCCATTGTTGCGCCGCCGCCACAGTTTCAATCTTCCTCAGATCTCGCAATGGTGAAGAAGAAGAACACCGCCGCCGCTGCTAGCTCCACCAGCGGAGGTGCCGCTGCCAAGTCCTCCTCTTCTCTTCCGAAGGGGTGCGCTCCAAACGCCCCTCCCCCAGCTCCGGCGCCGCCAGCGCCGTCGGGCTCGATGGCCAAACCCGGGGACTGGGTAGCTTCAACCGTCACCAAGCGCGACGAAAAGAGGTCTCGAAGCTTAGGATTGATATCCTCCGACGCGGGAGATGTGATCCTTCCGAGTGCGATCTCTCGGCCTGATCCTCCTGCTGGATTTTACGTGATGTTCTTATCTTTTCTTCATCGAGGCCTTTCACTCCCCACTCATGGATTCCTCCTCCATCTCTTGCGGACGTATGAAATCCAATTGTGGCAACTTACCCCCAACTCAATCCTCCATGTTGCTGTGTTCATCACCCTTTGCGAGGCGTTTTTGGGCATTGAACCTCATTTCGGGCTGTGGAAGAAGATCTTCTATGTGAAAAGATACAACAGTAGTAATGGGTACTTCGTCACCAGAGGAGTAGGTTTTGTTGCTCGCTCAGAAGTTAATTACTTTAATTTTCCAATGAGAGAGTCTGTGCAAGGATGGAGGTTGAAATGGTTTTACGTTAAAGATTCCTCGTCACCCGAATGTCGACTCTCCTGCTATGCCGATGTTACTGAAGCCAAGCCCAAGGACTCTTGGAAGAACATCCTCTCAGCCGACGAAAGGACCTCAGCCGAAGAATTGTTCGCCAAATTCCTTCGAATCAAAGAGGCCGACGGCCAAACTATGATTGGTACGGAGGTGGCAGCAGTTTTCCTGAAGCGCCGAATCCAACCAGTCATGGCCAGAGTTCACCCGATGTGGTTGTACTCAGGTCCAAAGGATGAGACCAGGATCAATGCTGCCGATCTATCAGAAAAAGAGCTGCTTGACGAAGTTCTTCGTCTTACTTCCTTCAACCAGGAAGATTCGATTCCGCTGATCTCTTCTTATGCTCCCCTTGACGTTGATCATCCACCATCAGGGGTATTTTCCTTTTTTCACATCTCTATTATAGCTCCTTACTTAGCCGACATGATTACCTTTGTTCTTACTTGTCATTCTTCTTTGCCAGATCCCTATAGCTTCTGAAAATACACGTGATTCACCGGGTGATACCTCTGAGGGGAAAGGCTCCTCAATCCCAGTAGATTTCCACACCATCGATCAAACAGGTTTAGAGGATGAATATAATGGTCCAATGAATCTTGAAGTTGCCCACGCTGATCTTCCCTCCTCAGCCGATAATACTTGTATCGCAGATGGATCAGTGCGTAACGTTGACACTGATCGTGATACATTTGTTGATGCAGCTGCGGATGGGGTCAGAGCTTCTCCTGCGAAGAGATCAACCGACGGTTTTGCCGATGAAGATGATCTCTTCGACATGTAAGTAGTTCCTTTCTGAAAGTTATACTGTGCCTTTTTTACCTTCCATACTTCTGTTATAATCACAGTCGACTGTTTACTTTTGCAGTGACGAGGGCTTTATCGAGCCTCCTCCTAAAAAGGCCAAATCTGATGCTGTTTCGCCGGTCGTGGTGGCTTCCGAAGCTTCGGCTCCTAAGGCTGCCCCCATGGCTCAAGCATCGGATCGCGTCTTCCCTTTCCAAAGGGAAGGATATTTCTCCAACTGCCGCTACTTGCGGCTCCTTTTTCTCGTAAGTCCTCTTCTGATCTTAATACAAATTCCTTGGAGCGTGCCCTGTTTAATTGTTTTTCTTTCTCTCTTTAAGGACCTGCGTGGCGTTATCTCCTCTCTGGAGGTTTTCGCATCTCGATTCACTTCCCTAGAGGCTGACAAAGTTCGGCTGCAAAAAGAAGTCGAATCTTCCTCCTCAAAACTGGATGGCGCAGTCAAGATAGCTGCCGCGGCTCGCCAAGAGATTGATTCTCTGAAGGAGGAGCTGGCCAACTGAAAGGGAAGCTGAAGGAAGAAGAAGCATCCAGGCTGGTAGCTGAGGCTCGAGCAGCCGAAAAGGATGAAGTCCTTCGTCAATCTTCTTTGGCCTTGCTTGGTAATCTCTAACATACTTTTGTCGGGAGACGTTCTTATGGATTTAAACTTTTTGTCAATGACTGAATTTTTTCCTTCTTTTGTGTTGCAGAGACAGCAAACATTCATGTCGATGCCTGATGCGTGTGGTTGGCACGTCCGTTGGGAACCCCAAGAGGAAGGTGTGATGCGCACAGCGGCAAGTTTCCCTCAGTAAGAAACCAAGGTTTAATCGGACCAGTAGGAGTCAAGAAGCACGTTGAAGGTTGATGGCGGCGAGATGTAGTGCGGCGCAACACCGGTCATTCCGGCGCCAACGTGGAACCCGCACAACACAACCAAAGTACTTTGCCCCAACGAAACAGTGAGGTTGTCAATCTCACCGGCTTGCTCTGTAACAAAGAGTTAACCATATTGTGTGGAAGATGATTGTTTGCAGAAAACAAGTAGAACAAGTATTGCAGTAGATTGTATTTCGAGTAAAGAGAATTGGACCGGGGTCCACAGTTCACTAGAGGTGTCTCTCCCATAAGACGAACAGCATGTTGGGTGAACAAATTACAGCTTGGGCAATTGACAAATAAAGAGAGCATGACCATGCACATACATATCATGATGAGTATAGTGAGATTTAATTGGGCATTACGACAAAGTACATAGACCGTCATCCAACCGCATCTATGCCTAAAAAGTCCACCTTCGAGGTTATCATCCGAACCCCTTCCAGTATTAAGTTGCAAACAACGGACAATTGCATTAAGTATGGTGCGTAATGTAACTAGTGACTACATCCTTGAACATAGCACTAATGTTTTATCCCTAGTGGCAACAGCACAACACAACCTTAGAACTTTCTGTCACTGTCCCAGGTGTCAATGTAGGTATGAACCCACTATCGAGCATAAGTACTCCCTCTTGGAGTTAATAGCAAAAACTTGGCCAGAGTATCTACTAGTAACGGAGAGCATGCAAGATCATAAACAACACATAGATATAACTTTGATAATCAACATAACAAGTATTCTCTATTCATCGGATCCCAACAAACGCAACATATAGAATTACAGATAGATGATCTTGATCATGTTAGGCAGCTCACAAGATCCGACAATGATAGCACAATGGGGAGAAGACAACCATCTAGCTACTGCTATGGACCCATAGTCCGGGGGTAGACTACTCACACATCACACCGGAGGCGACCATGGCGGCGTAGAGTCCTCCGGGAGATGATTCCCCTCTCCGGCGGGGTGCCGGAGGCGATCTCCTGGATCCCCCGAGATGGGATCGGCGGCGGCGGTGTCTCCGGAAGGTTTTCCGTATCGTGGCTCTCGGTGCCGGGGGTTTCGTCACGGAGACTTTTTATAGGCGGAAGGGGCAGGTCAAGAGGCGGCACGGGGCCCCACACCACGGGGCCGCGCGGCCAAGGGGGGGCCGCGCCGCCCTAGGGTGTGGCCCCTCCGTGGCCCCTCTTCGTCTCTCCTTCGGACTTCCGGAAGCTTCGTGAGAAAATAGGCCCCCGGGCTTTGATTTCGTCCAATTCCGAGAATATTTCCTTACTAGGATTTCTGAAACCAAAAACAGCGTAGAAACAAGAATCGGCACTTCGAGCATCTTGTTAATAGGTTAGTTCCGGAAAATGCACGAATATGACATAAAGTGTGCATAAAACATGTAGATAACATCAATAATGTGGCATGGAACATAAGAAATTATCGATACGTCGAAGACGTATCAGCATCCCCAAGCTTAGTTCTGCTCGTCCCGAGCAGGTAAAACGATAACACAGATAATTTCTGGAGTGACATGCCATCATAATCTTGATCATACTATTTGTAAAGCATATGTAGTGAATGCAGCGATCAAAACAATGTATATGACATGAGTAAACAAGTGAATCATATAGCAAAGACTTTTCATGAATAGCACTTCAAGACAAGCATCAATAAGTCTTGCATAAGAGTTAACTCATAAAGCAATAATTCAAAGTAAAGATATTGAAGCAACACAAAAGAAGATTAAGTTTCAGCGGTTGCTTTCAACTTGTAACATGTATATCTCATGGATATTGTCAACATAGAGTAGTATAATAAGTGCAATAAGCAAGTATGTAGGAATCAATACACAGTTCACACAAGTGTTTGCTTCTTGAGGTGGAGAGAAATAGGTGAACTGACTCAACATTGAAAGTAAAAGAATGGTCCTCCATAGAGGAAAAGCATCGATTGCTATATTTGTGCTAGAGCTTTGATTTTGAAAACATGAAACAATTTTGTCAACGGTAGTAATAAAGCATATGCATCATGTAAATTATATCTTATAAGTTGCAAGCCTCATGCATAGTGTACTAATAGTGCCCGCACCTTGTCCTAATTAGCTTGGACTACCGGATCATCACAATGCATTGTTTTTACCAAGTGTCACAAAGGGGTACCTCTATGCCGCCTCGTACAAAGGTCTAAGGAGAAAGCTCGCATTGGATTTCTCGCTATTGATTATTCTTCAACTTAGACATCCATACCGGGACAACATAGACAACGAGATAATGGACTCCTCTTTTATGCATAAGCATATACCAACAATTAATAATTTTCTCATTTGAGATTTGAGGATTGTTGTCCAAAACTGAAACTTCCACCATGGAGCATGGCTTTAGTTAGCGGCCCAATGTTCTTCTCTAACATATGCATGCTTAACCATATGGTGGTAGATCTCTCTTACTTCAGACAAGACGGACATGCATAGCAACTCACATGAAATTCAACAATGAAAAGTTGATGGCGTCCCCAGTGAACATGGTTATCACACAACAAGCAACTTAATAAGAGATAAAGTGCATAATTACATATTCAATACCACAATAGTTTTTAAGCTATTTGTCCCATGAGCTATATATTGCAAAGGTGAATGATGGAATTTTAAAGGTAGCACTCAAGCAATTTACTTTGGAATGGCGGAAAATACCATGTAGTAGGTAGGTATGGTGGACACAAATGGCATAGTGGTTGGCTCAAGTATTTGGATGCATGAGAAGTATTCCCTCTCGATACAAGGTTTAGGCTAGTAAGGCTTATTTGAAACAAACACAAGGATGAACCGGTGCAGCAAAACTCACATAAAAGACATATTGAAAACATTATAAGACTCTACACCGTCTTCCTTGTTGTTCAAACTCAATACTAGAAATTATCTAGACCTTAGAGAAACCAAATATGCAAACCAAATTTTAGCATGCTCTATGTATTTCTTCATTAATGGGTGCAAAGCATATGATGCAAGAGCTTAATCATGAGCACAACAATTGCCAAGTATCACATTACCCAAGACATTTATAGCAATTACTACATGTATCATTTTCCAATTCCAACCATATAACAATTTAACGAAGGAGAAACTTCGCCATGAATACTATGAGTAGAAACCAAGGACATACTTGTCCATATGCTACAGCGGAGCGTGTCTCTCTCCCATAAAGTGAATGCTAGGATCCATTTTATTCAAACAAAACAAAAAACAAAAACAAACCGACGCTCCAAGAAAAAGCACATAAGATGTGATGGAATAAAAATATAGTTTCGGGGAGGAACCTGATAATGTTGTCGATGAAGAAGGGGATGCCTTGGGCATCCCCAAGCTTAGACGCTTGAGTCTTCTTGATATATGCAGGGGTGAACCACCGGGTGCATCCCCAAGCTTAGAGCTTTCACTCTCCTTGATCATGTTGCATCATACTCCTCTCTTGATCCTTGAAAACTTCCTCCACACCAAACTCGAAACAACTCATTAGAGGGTTAGTGCACAATATAAATTGACATATTCAGAGGTGACACAATCATTCTTAACACTTCTGGACATTGCATAATGCTACTGGACATTAATGGATCAAAGAAATTCATCCAACATAGCGAAAGAGGCAATGCGAAATAAAAGGCAGAATCTGTCAAAACAGAACAGTTCGTATTGACGAATTTTAAAATGGCACCAGACTTGCTCAAATGAAAATGCTCAAATTGAATGAAAGTTGCGTACATATCTGAGGATCATGCACGTAAATTGGCTTAATTTTCTGAGCTACCTACAGGGAGGTGGACTCAGATTTGTGACAGCAAAGAAATCTGGAACTGTGCAGTAATCCAAATCTAGTACTTACTTTTCTATCAACGGCTTAACTTGGCACAACAAAACACAAAACTAAGATAAGGAGAGGTTGCTACAGTAGTAAACAACTTCCAAGACACAAAATAAAAACAAAGTACTGTAGGTAAAAACATGGGTTGTCTCCCATAAGCGCTTTTCTTAACGCCTTTCAGCTAGGCGCAGAAAGTGTGTATCAAGTATTATCAAGAGACGAAGTGTCAACATCATAATTTGTTCTCATAATGGAATCAAAAGGTACCTTCATTCTCTTTCTAGGGAAGTGTTCCATACCTTTCTTGAGAGGAAATTGATATTTTATATTACCTTCCTTCATATCAATAACAAGCACCAACAGCTCGAAGAAAAGGTCTTCCCAATATAATGGGACAAGATGCATTGCATTCAATATCCAAGACAACAAAATCAACGGGAACAAGGTTATTATTAACGGTAATGCGAACATTATCAACTTTACCCAAAGGTTTCTTTGTAGAATGATCAGCAAGATTAACATCCAAATAACAATTTTTCAGCGGTGGCAAGTCAAGCATATTATAAATTTTCTTAGGCATAACGTAAATACTTGCACCAAGATCACATAAAGCATTACAATCAAAATCTTTAATCTTCATCTTAATGATGGGCTCCCAACCATCCTCTAACTTTTTAGGAATAGAGGCTTCACGCTCTAGTTTCTCTTCTCTAGCTTTTATAAGAGCATTTGTAATATGATGTGTAAAAGCCAAATTTATAGCACTAGCATTAGGACTTTTAGCAAGTTTTTGCAAGAACTTTATAACTTCAGAGATGTGGCAATCATCAAAATTCAAATCATTATAATCTAAAGCAATGGGATCATCATCCCCAACGTTGGAAAAAATTTCAGCAGCTTTTATCAAAGGCAGCTTAACAGCTTTAGCAGTTGGCAGTTTTTCGCGCTTTGCATTAGAAGTGGAAACATTGCTAACACCAATTCTTTTATTAGTATGAGTAGGAGGTGCAGCAACATGTGTAGCATTAGCATTACTAGTGGTGGTAATAGTCCAAACTTTAGCTATATTCTTTTCTTTAGCTAGTTTTTCATTTTCTTCTCTATCCCACCTAGCACGCAGTTCAGCCATTAATCTTATATTCTCATTAATTCTAACTTGAATGGCATTTGCTGTAGTAGTAATTTTATTATGATGATTCTCATTAGGCAAAACTTTTGATTTCAAAAGATCAACATCAGCAGCAAGACTATCGACTTTAGAAGCAAGTATATCAATTTTCCCAAGCTTTTCTTCAACAGATTTGTTAAAAGCAGCTTTGTGTACTAATAAATTCTTTAAGCATGGCTTCAAGTCCAGGGGTGAACTCCTATTATTGTTGTAAGAATTCCCATAAGAATTACCATAGCCGTTGCCATTATTATAAGGATATGGTCTATAGTTGTTACTAGAATTGTTCCTGTAAGCGTTGTTGTTGAAATTATTATTTTTAATGAAGTTTACATCAACATGTTCTTCTTGTGCAACCAATGAAGCTAACGGAACATTATTAGGATCAATATTAGTCCTATCATTCACAAGCATAGACATAATAGCATCAATCTTATCACTCAAGGAAGAGGTTTCTTCGACAGAATTTACCTTCTTACCTTGTGGAGCTCTTTCCGTGTGCCATTCGGAGTAGTTGATCATCATATTATCAAGAAGCTTTGTTGCTTCACCAAGAGTGATGGACATAAAGGTACCTCCAGCAGCTGAATCCAATAAATTCCGCGAAGAAAAATTTAGTCCTCGCATAGAAGGTTTGGATGATCATCCAAGTAGTCAGTCCATGGGTTGGGCAATTTTTAACCAAAGATTTCATTCTTTCCCAAGCTTGAGCAACATGTTCAGTATCTAATTGTTTAAAATTCATTATGCTACTCCTCAAAGATATAATTTTAGCAGTGGGGATAATATCTACCAATAAAAGCATCCTTGCATTTAGTCCATGAATCAATACTATTCTTAGGCAGAGATAGCAACCAATCTTTAGCTCTTCCTCTTAATGAGAAAGGGAACAATTTTAGTTTAATAATATCACCATCTACATCTTTATATTTTTGCATTTCACATAATTCAACAAAATTATTAAGATGGGCAGCAGCATCATCGTAACTAACACTGAAAAATTGCTCTCGCATAACAAGATTAAGTAAAGCAGGTTTAATTTCAAAGAATTCTGCTGTAGTAGCAGGTGGAGTAATAGGTGTGCATAAGAAATCATTATTATTTGTGGTTGTGAAGTCACACAACTTAGTGTTTTCGGGGTTGGCCCTTTTAGCAACAGTAAATAAAGCAAACTAGATAAAGTAAATGCAAGTAAACTAATTTTTTTTGTGTTTTAGATATAGCAAACAAGATAGCAAATAAAGTAAAACTAGCAACTAATTTTTTTGTATTTTGATTTAGTGCAGCAAACAAAGTAGTAAATAAAACTAAGCAAGACAAAAACAAAGTAAAGAGATTGAGAAGTGGAGACTCCCCTTGCAGCCGTGTCTTGATCTCCCGGCAACGGCGCCGTAAATTTGCTTGATGCGTGTGGTTGGCACGTCCGTTGGGAACCCCGAGAGGAAGGTGTGATGCGCACAGCGGCAAGTTTCCTCGCAAGAAACCAAGGTTTAATCGGACCAGTAGGAGTCAAGAAGCACGTTGAAGGTTGATGGCGGCGAGATGTAGTGCGGCGCAACACCAGTGATTCCGGCGCCAACGTGGAACCCGCACAACACAACCAAAGTACTTTGCCCCAACGAAACAAAGTGAGGTTGTCAATCTCACCGGCTTGCCGTAACAAAGAGTTAACCGTATTGTGTGGAAGATGATTGTTTGCGTAAAACAAGTAGAACAAGTATTGCAAGAGATTGTATTTCAAGTAAAGAGAATTGGACCGGGGTCCACAGCTCACTAGAGGTGTCTCTCCCATAAGACGAACAGACATGTTGGGTGAACAAATTACAGTTGGGCAATTGACAAATAAAGAGAGCATGACCATGCACATACATATCATGATGAGTATAGTGAGATTTAATTGGGCATTACGACAAAGTACATAGACCGTCATCCAACCGCATCTATGCCTAAAAAGTCCACCTTCAGAGTTATCATCCGAACCCCTTCCAAGTATTAAGTTGCAAACAACAGACAATTGCATTAAGTATGGTGCGTAATGTAACTAGTGACTACATCCTTGAACATAGCACTAATGTTTTATCCCTAGTGGCAACAAGACAACACAACCTTAGAACTTTCTCGTCACCGTCCAGGTGTCAATGCAGGCATGAACCCACTATCGAGCATAAGTACTCCCTCTTGGAGTTAATAGCAAAAACTTGGCCGGAGTATCTACTAGTAACGGAGAGCATGCAAGATCAT
This sequence comes from Lolium rigidum, assembly GCF_022539505.1. NCBI lineage: Eukaryota > Viridiplantae > Streptophyta > Magnoliopsida > Poales > Poaceae > Lolium > Lolium rigidum. The sequence goes on from NC_061514.1 coordinate 311,037,420, forward strand.
AAACAACACATAGATATAACTTTGATAATCAACATAACAAGTATTCTCTATTCATCGGATCCCAACAAACACAACATATAGAATTACGTATAGATGATCTTGATCATGTTAGGCAGCTCACAAGATCCGACAATGATAGCACAATGGGGAGAAGACAACCATCTAGCTACTGCTATGGACCCATAGTCCAGGGGTAGACTACTCACACATCACACCGGAGGCGACCATGGCGGCGTAGAGTCCTCCGGGAGATGATTCCCCTCTCCGGCAGGGTGCCGGAGGCGATCTCCTGGATCCCCCGAGATGGGATCGGCGGCGGCGGCGTCTCAGGAAGGTTTTCCGTATCGTGGCTCTCGGTACTGGGGGTTTCGTCACGGAGACTTTTTATAGGCGGAAGGGCAGGTCAAGAGGCGGCACGGGGGCCCCACACCACAGGGCCGCGCGGCCAAGGGGGGGGGCCGCGCCGCCCTAGGGTGTGGCCCCTCCGTGGCCCCTCTTCGTCTCTCCTTCGGACTTCTGGAAGCTTCGTGAGAAAATAGGCCCCCGGGCTTTGATTTCGTCCAATTCCGAGAATATTTCCTTACTAGGATTTCTGAAACCAAAAACAGCAGTAAAACAAAGAATCGGCACTTCAAGCATCTTGTTAATAGGTTAGTTCCAGAAAATGCACGAATATGACATAAAGTGTGCATAAAACATGTAGATAACATCAATAATGTGGCATGGAACATAAGAAATTATCGATACGTCGGAGACGTATCAATGCCCTGGAAAGAGTTCCAAATAATTCCCCGGCGAACGCGGTGTCAACGATTCTCGCTTCTCACCAGCTTACACAAGAGCTTCTTGTGAAGGGGAAGGGTGCTCTGGCGCGGATGCACTCGATGATCTTCCCCAAGATTAAGCAAGAGAAGACCCTGGGACAGCTGATCGATACCTTCGCGGTTGACACCAAGGAGGTCATCGAGGTATTCAAGCGTACATCGCGCACTTTTGGTGTTGTCCTAGCCTTCCAGCTTATGATGGGTTACGGCTTTAAGGGTGACATCGAGGAAATGACTAAGGGGCTTCCAAAAGGGCAAGACGGGCAGCCTGTTGATTTGAGCACCTTTAAGGCATCTGCTCTTACTTGTGCCCGTCGGCCTTCTTGAACCGGTTTCATCAAGGAAATCATCGATTGGCCCTAGTTCATCGACTCAAACACAGCTTCCTTGATTCTTGTACCAAACTTGTGCCTTGAGTTGATGCGAAACATTGCTCTGCCGCCAAACTCATGTTTTTGTAATAAACTTCGTGCTAGCATTTGTTGTAGGCCCAGTTTTGCTATGATATCACTTTCTTGCACTTCTCCCGATGGGAGTTATTTTGGACGTTGGGCTGTACCATATCCATCACTTTTTTATAGCCAGTACTTCTTGCAGGTCTTCCCAGTGCCCTCATTTGCAGACGACTCATCGGGTGCGCTTCCTGAAAGTGATCGGATCCAGCGCATGAAAGACCGAATAACACAGATGGAGAAGGATTTACGCAGCACTTATGCCTTAGCTGCTATCGTTAATAAAAAGAGCAAGATTGCAGCCGACGTGGAGCGGTACGTTCTTGGCGAGCTGCATAAGACTACCGAAAGTTTAAACTATAAGTTTCTTGATCCTTTTGCCTGCTTGCTAGCAACTTCTTGTCTAAGTCTTTTACTAATTCTTTTGGCAGTCATAGCGTTGAACCCTGCGGAAGAGAACAAGTGCATACACGAGCGGGTGCATGCTTTGACTCAGCTTTCCTCATCCGAAGAGATTTTCTGGCGGGAACACTCGAAGGCTTCGGCCGTCGTCAAATTTCAAGATCGAGTGCAACAGGTCCACCAGTTCTTCGACAAGTGCTACAAGGCCATGAGGGTAGTTTGGAAAACAATGTTTCCTCTCAATGCAGTTCCCCCTACCCTTTTGACTTTGATGTCCGAATTTGGAAGTGCCAAGAAGGTTCGGGAGCTAGTAAGATCTCAAGTCTTTGCAGGGGCCAAATGTACGCTTGCCCTTGTGCTTGCTTGTTATCCTTCAGCTTGCTTGCTGTCTATTGCCAACGCAACTGGTGATTTCGAGGAGCTGTACCCGAAGGTTTTAGCTTCTGCTCATGTAATTGTCGACAGGCTTGAGGAGATGTCAAAGGTACCTGAGGAAAAGGAAACTCCGCGAGGGTGATGTAAAGGTGTAAAGTTACTTTTGTAAATTGTATTGGCTAATTCATCCGAGTGTTCGGGTTTTTTGGGCCAAAAACTTCTTATCTGGTTGGTACATGAATGTGTACTTTTACCATGCCGTTGGCAAATATTTAAAGGGGCGAAGCTTAATTGCCCGTTGGATGTATGAGTACTAGTTGGTTAGCAAATCATTATGAGTGATCAGCTCGTGTTGCAGGTTTTGCTAAACCTGTTGTATGCGCAACTTTGCTTTCAACCGTTTGTAAATTTCGACAGTCATTCCCGAATTTTTCGGGTGTAATGGTTCTGCCGATAAGCCCGTTGCTCTCTGATATTTCCATAAGTGAAATATCGAGCGTGGGTTGTGTGTAAGTTTTTCCAAACTCTTGCTTTATACGGCACTCGTGGAGGCATCTGAAGCAGAGGGAAAGGTGACGTCATTGTAGCACTCGTAGAGGCTTTTTGGAGCACGATCTTCCGCCATGTACTATGTTTGCATAGTGATGGGGCTTAGAAGTTTGTAGTTACTGCAATGCTTAACAAGAATCGAAGCTTTAAGTTCTTATTAATAAGGTAGCTGTTGTTGGCCTGACTGCTGGATGAGTTTGTGCATGTCAAGGAACTGTCGACAGTCCCTGAGCAGGTGACTCGACTTCGTTTTGCCGTCTTTGGAATCGACATACGAATGTAGGTAACAAGGGGCGTTGACCTGTTCAGCGTAGGGTAGTTCGGGAGTCCTCTGCTGCCGTGATTTATAGTTACCACGTTTCCCAGAGTTGTTCCGGTTACCATCGTACCCGCCGTCTCGGTCGTCCTGCCGATCAGCATACCCTGCCGCTACCAGATTGTTATCATCGTAGTTGCGGTTTTTCCTCCTCTTGTGTCGATCCCTTCGGCTACCCGAGTCGTGCTTCGGCTGATCATCGTCTTCGTCATCGCTGTGCTGCCGTGGCCTTCGCACGTTATCTTCGCCGTCGGCCCAGCTGTTGGTAATTTCCATTAACTTGGTTATGGTTTTTGGCTTCTTGCGCCCGAGTTCTTCTATGTAACTTTCCCGCTGGACGCCGTCGCTGAAAGCGTCGATTGCTCTGTCAACAGATACATCTTCGGCAGCATTCAGGAGCTTTGTGAATCTCCCAATGTAAGAACGCATCGACTCCTTCTGCTTCTGCCGACAATTCCGTAGCTCTTCGATCCCGACGGGCCTCTTATATGTTGCTTGGAAGTTGGCAACGAAGGCGTCTACTAGGTCATCCCATGATTTGACAGAACCTTTCGGCAGACCCCGTAGCCAGGCCCGTGCTGAATCCTTCAAGTAAAGTTGTAAGCATTGCATTGCCGCTATCTGGTTTCCTTTGTGCAAGATCACTGTCTGCAGGTAATCATCTATCCAAGATCTTGGTTCTTGCTGCCCATCGTACTTGGCGGTGTCAGTAGGGGTAGGCTTAAACTTTTTAGGCGGCATTGCTTCGCGTATCTTGTAACTTAGGCAGTCGGCTCCCCTGAGCTCGCCGTCGTACTCTTGGTCTTCATCCGAAGAATCGCTATCGTCGTCCTTCCTGGTGGCGCGTCGACGCCTTGCTTTGTCGATCCTGCTCTGGGTGATCTCGTCCCGAGCGTCTCTCGCATGATGTTGTGACCCACTGCCTTGGGCCATAGTTTTTTCCTTTTGCGGGACCAGGTTGTTTCCCAATATCGCGAGACTATCGAGGGCACCTCGGTGAGCCTGAGCCATAGATCCTTCAGGGCGCTGGTTGATGAGGTAAGCGGCGAGGTTGGCCGTCGCTGCTGCAACGGTTTTTGGCTGTGGCATGCCTGCGGTATCCGTGGTCATGAAAGATTTAGTCAGATTTGACGTTATCTCTCTGGCGTCATCTTCCGAAAGCCTGGACATCCTCGACCGGTGCTTGCCTACTCCCTGGGTGTTTCGGGAGGCACTCCCCTGTGAACCCCTTCGTCGTTCGCTGGATCGATCCGCTGCAGATAAGCGTATCTCGAGGGAGGCTTGCTCTTTCGACAGGTGCTCCCGGTTCTTCTCTAGTATGGAGCGATAAGCATTGAGGGTTCCAACCGAAGTCCCCGCGGGGAGCGGCGTATTGTTAAGTACTGCTGCCCTTGCTGCTGCCCACTCCTCATCCGCGATGGTGTAATCGCTGTCACGGTTGCTGGCGCTGTTCTCAAAACTCGCCCTTCTACTGGAACGAGGGGTATGGTCCTCGTCACCTCTACGCCTTGTGTTTCCCGTGTTATTGGCGACATAAACCTGATGGTGTGCCGGTCTTCGGGTGATTCCCTGGACGGCGCTGTCGATACTGTCTTCTCCCGACGAATATTGGGCGTTGCAGATGAACGGCGTGTCGCTCGATCCCAGCCCGTGCCTGGTGTCGCAGTTCAGGCAGTAGTACGAGGTTAATTCCGAAGACGTGAGATCGTCAGACCCTACCGACATGGAGGATACCGAGCGGGGAGTCGAGGGCGCTGGTGAGCACGTTGATTCTGTCAGACCAGCCGACAGATCGGGTGATGATGGTGCGCTTGACCTCGTCGATCCGGAGGTGGGAGATTCCAGCAATCGAAGGATTCCTTCAGCGTTGACGTTGTAGTGGATGCTGCCGAAGGTCATCTCCATGTTTCCTTGTAGATCTGAAAAGTTCGAGCGGGAGGAATCACTGTGTGGAGTAAACTCGTAGGAGCCGAATCGAATCGGGCTTCCCAGGATTGGCGACGATGGAGTCGACGAAGTCGCCGATGGAGTTGCCGGCGAATTTGCCGGCGAAACGACCGATGTCATGATCGGAGCTGCCGATGTCCTGCCTTGTGCCGACAGGCTTCCCACAGACGGCGCCAATTGTCGAGGGTGCTCCTCGGCAATGCCCTTCGATAGGGGCTTAGGGTTGATGGAATCCTGCAAGCTGACACGAGACATCGGTACACAGACAAGCGGGGAGAGCGATTTACCCAGGTTCGGGGCCCTCGATGAGGTAAAACCCTTACGTCCTGCCTGTCTGTTCTTTGATTATGATGAAAACAGATTACAATGGGGTGCCGAATAGTTCGGCTGTGATCTCGTCGAGATGCTAGTTGCTAGGGTTACCTAGCTCTAAGCTTTTCCTGGCTAAGGTTGCTAAGATTGTTCGTGTCCTCCAGCAGCCCCTCTCCCCGGCCTTTATATAGGAGGCCAGGTCTCAAGAGGTCTAACCGAATACGACTAGAATTACAGTAATTTAGATCCAATCTTTCCTTGTTTGTTCGCTCCCTTGTCTTGCCTGTCAAGGAACCTTCTGGTGCGCCGACCTAGTGGCCCATCTAGCCTTCAGGTGTCTTCATGGGCCTCCAGTTGATCAATACAGGATAGGGCAACGCCGGTTACTCGAAGGGTAATGCCCACGTCAATTCATTTTTCGATAAAGGAAATATATTAATATCAAAAGATACCAATTACACCCAGCCTCTGCAACAACGCACTACCCTAATGGCACTACGGATGCCCACAGCCAAAAAAAGAAAAAGAAAACTAAGAAACAAAAGTCTCGCTACAGTATCTCGGGCCTAACAACAGTAATACATCCACCGCCAAGACAACACCTGAAATATAGACTCTCAAAAAATGACACCTCCAAGAAGGGAACAGTGCTCTAACACCGTCGTCGCCCGATCAAAGATCTTAGGTTTTCATCCTGAAGATAGTCCCCGCTCTCAAAACAATGCCTCCAACAAGGTCATTGCCAGGCACAACCAGTTAAGGCCAAACCTTGGGTTTTCATCCTGAAAGGTAGGACTCTGAACTTCACATGTGTTGTCGCCACCACTTTCATACCACTGCTGTGAAGCCCGGAACACCAAGCAAGTCCCTCAACAGCGCGGAGACTTGAACCTCCCTTAGGTAGTCCTCCCCTCCGGTCTTCATGAAATTCTCTTCTTTCGACTTTCATCATGGATCCATAGTCACTTGATGTCAACACAGAAAAAGAGCTTCGCGCCGCTCCCTCCAGAACCAATCGGTCGGAATAAAAGCATGGGTGCGCACGACCGAATACCACCGATCGAGCAAACTCCAGGCAAAAACACTGTTACATTCGCCGGCGGAACCTTCCGGAACTCAACACTCCGGCCAGATCACGAGTCCAGGCCTCCGGTAGGTCCTCCTCTTCACGCAAGAGAGGCCCTAGGACCGCCGCCTTTATTCAGGTCGGACCCCCACGTCGGTGACCACCCTGGGCTGGCCACTCCAACCCTCCACCGGCGACACCATCGTTGGCTTCCAAGCTCCTCCATCTCGCCGCCGGAACGCGGTGATAGATCAATAGATCCACCACCACCAACCGCAGGCCGATCCTGTCCGGCGAAGAAGAGGGTCACCTCCACCGTCGAACCCAAGGCTGCTGTCCCGGGCGTCCTCGTACCGCGGGAGAAGCCCAAGATCATCGCCCCTCACCGGCGAGAGGCGGAGGGAAAGGCGATGTCCGCCTCCACCAGCCACCACCGCCGGCATGCTGCCGATGGGAGGCGGGGAGGCCGCGGCTCGCAGCTGGATCCAGTGGCGGAGCGTGACGCCGAAACCAGGAGGGGCCGATTTCTTAGCCCAAAGGGCAAGCATGGGTCGAATAGACAAGATGTCATTGATTAGCTAATGTTTACTAGTTTTAGTAGGCTACTAAACAGCTTGGTTTTAATGTTGGAAGCCTAGGCCAGTGCCCAGGATGGTCTCCAAGACCCTCCGCCAGTGGCTGGATCGTCCCCGGGAGGGCCGCCGCCGCCCCTCCATCCTCGTCCGACCGCCGCCGCCCCGGGAGGCGGAAGGGCCGCCGCCGCGCGTGAGAGACTCCTTGGCCGCCGTTCCCGACGCATCACGAGGGAAGGCCCCGCCACCTCCACGCCATGAGATCTTTGCCCCGGCGGCGCTGTAACACTTCAAGTTTTAACCAAAAATAAATAAAGAGAGAGAGATCAATTACTCCAATTTTGGCAACAAACAAAAAACTTTTATTATGCATTTAGTGCCACATATAGTTTCATGCATAAGTTTGCTTTTCTTTTGTGCAATTGCCATGATGAGTGTGGATATGTGGATCACTTGCTACTAAACCCTACATTGAGATCACAAAACCCTAAATTAAGAAAAAACAAAAGAATTGGAAAATAATTCCAAAACCTCTCTCATACACATATGAGCAATTTTGCAAACCTTCATATGAGGCCACCTTTGCTTGCCCTATGGTTTCTAAAACTCATATATAACAAAAACAAACACAAATGCATAAAAGAAACCAGATTCAAATTAAAGGAAAATTCAAAATTCAAACACATGTGATAATGGTCATATGTCACACTTTTAATTTCTTCCCTACTTTGCACCTCTTTATCTCTCAAATCCTAAACTAAACTTGGTCAACCAAAGCCATGTCATCCAAGACCTTGTCAAGATGAGCAACTTTCATGTTGACCACCATCCCTAGAGTTGACTAGGTTGACCAGAAATAAATTGACAAAATGGAACCCGAGAAAGAAAACAAGATTCTCCCAATTTTGAAATTCTTCAAATCTTCTCCAAATTGAACCCCACCACCACCAAACTAACCTATTGTAAGGGTATATTGCCCCTATGTGTGGTTTTGGTAATCAATGACAACCCCTATGGACTAATGTTTTCATTGAGTTTATATGAAGGAATATTCCATAGGTACTACTTGTTCTCCATGTGTTGGATTCAAGTATGGATGCCATGAAGATAAAGATATACCTTGTGTATTGGCATCAAGATTATCGGTATGAAGATATATATATGTGATATGATCAAGAAGAAGAAATGAAGATGGAGTTCTTATGTGGAACTCAATATTAGCCATGCTCTATCTTAAGTGAGTATGTGAAGATACAAGGTTGAGTTGGGCAAGTTCAAGATGAGCATCTCAAGTGAATCACATGCTTGAAGCTTGCCATCCATTTGGTGATAATGGACTTGTGAAGATGTGCATCAATGGAGCTCTCCCATCATGGTGTATGGGGGAGCATTTGTGAGTATACACAAAGCAACAATGATCAAGTGATGGGATGCGCAAGGCAAAGGTATGACCTTGATAGGTTTTCCTTTTACCGGTCTCGAGGTGGTTGATGGGAGACCGGATTATAGGATAGATAGCCGCACTATTAAGAGGGGCTTTCGGTTGGGTAACTTGATCACATCGTCTTAGGGAGCTCGATCCTTGCATGCGTTGCATATTCTTATTGCTTCTTGGTATTTCTCGGTGTGAGGTTCTTGAGCTTGTTGCTAGCTTTACAACAAGCCCAAGTTCATCGAAAACGGAGTTCGCATGCATCTTCTATTGCGTTTTCGAGGTTGGGTGATTTTACCGGTTATTCATGATATAAGGTTCTACCTTTTATATTCATGATAAAATCCCCTCCTATAGATTCTTGAGTTTTCACTTTCTATAAGATAGCATTTGTTGTTATCTTCCAAACAAAATTGGTTTCATTCAATTTGGAGTTCGGGAGCATTTGTTATTAAAGAAAAGGGAAAAGGAGAATATATAAAAGAAAAAGAAAAAAGAGGAAAGGGGCAGCCGGTTGCCGCCCGGTGACATAGGCATCCCCAATGGGCCTGCCAATGAGGGTACTCGGGGTTTACTGAAGGCCCACTACCCGAAGAATAAGAAGGTTCGGAAGCCCAAGATATTGTTAAGGAAAGCTAGAGTTGTAATAGGAAGCATTATTTGTAATCTTGCGGGAGGAGTTAGAAATCTACCCGGACTCTGTAAACTTGTACAATACGAAACCCTCGGCTCCACCTCCTATATAAGGGGGAGTCGAGGGACGCAGAAAGGATCGAATCATTGTCTCTCAAACCCTAGTTTTTGCATCGTCGAGTACTTTTCGGCTGAAACCTTCGAGATCTACTTGCCCTCTACGTCTAACGAAACCCTAGTCTACAATCTGTAGGCATTGACAAGTCAATACCTTGTCAATTGGCGCCGTCTGTGGGATCTAGAGGTTGGAAGGAGCTGATCTCGATGGCACGTCCAGAATCGTCGACTTCGTCGGTAGCAAGCAATGCGATGGATCGAGGTAAACAGGAAAAAACTGATCTAGTCGATTTTATTCCTCACCCGCCCTCCCGTTTGGATGCATGTGCGTATCTGGAGGAGCCCATCATTATGAAGTTCGGAGAATTCCGATTCAGCGTCAACAAGGAAGGATCTTATCGTCTCGAAGTTCCGATCTCATCGAAATTTTCAGCGATCGATTCTGACTTTTCGACGAGTGATGAAGAGTTTTCGTCGCCACGTTTCATCGACACCAAGGCAAGCGAAAAGTTCGTCAAGATCTTCAGCGACACATCCTTCGGGTCGACTGCGGACTCCTTTATAAGCAGCGACTCCGACAGCGTCAACAGCTTCATCGACAAATCTGCCGCCATCGGAAAGGTCTTCACCAATCTTTATGATGGTGTCACCAATCCCGACAAAAATCAATACTCAAAATATCATCAAGTGTATGCAATTGAAGAGGCAAGCCGAGCAGAACCAGAGACGTCAGAGGCTTTCGATGATTTGGGAAACCCATACGTCGATCCCGCTGATCTCAGAAGAGGCTTAGGCACCAAATATGTCGGGACCTCACCTCGCGAAAGAGTCCAACTCCCGCAAGCAGCATGGGATAGGGCTGCAAGAGCCATGGATGGTTCAGAACCAATGACCACCACAGCCC